>NC_079198.1:78144316-78229316 GCF_029499605.1 Hyla sarda
ATAAAAAATATGTAACCATAATAAAAATAAACATGTGGTAGTGCCCCGTGCGTAAATGTCCGAACTATAAAAATATATTAGTTAAACCGTACAGTTGGCGTATGCGCAAAAAAATTCCAAAGTCTAAAATAGCGTATTTTTGGTCACTTTTTATATCATGATAAAAAGCGATCAAAAAGTCAGATCAATACAAAAATGGTACAGCAAAAATTAAGCCCTCATAAGCGGAAAAATAAAAATGTTATAGACAATTTTAAACATATACATTTTCGTGCATGTAGTTGTTTTTTTCCCAGAAGACAAATTCAAACCTATATAAGTAGGGTATCATTTTAATCGTATGGACCTACAGAATAAAGAGAAAGTGTCAGTTTTACCGAGAAAGTGTCAGTTTTACCGATAAATGTACTGCGTATATATATATATATATAATATCAAATATATTTTTTTGTGTCCCCATATATTTTTGGGTAAAAAGACTGATTTCATTACAAAGTAGAATTGGTGGCGCAAAAAATAAGCCATCATATGGATTTTTAGGTGCAAAATTGAAAGGGTTATGATTTTTAAAACGTAAGGAGGAAAAAACGAAGGTGCAAAAAAACGGAAGAATGTTCGGTCCTTAAAGGGGTACTCCACCCCTAGACAGCTTATCCCCTATCCAAAGGATAGGGGATAAGATGTCAGCAGATCGCCACGGTCCCGCTGCTGGGGACCCTCGGGATCGCCGCTGCGGCAAGTTCGCTCTGCACGTAATGACAGGCAATAAAGGGGCCGGAGCATCGTTACGTCACGGCTCCGCCCCCGTGATGTCACGGCCCACCCCCTTAATACGAGTCTATGGGAGGGGGCGTGGCGGTCATCACACCCCTGCAATAGACTTGCATTAAGGGGGTAAGCCGTGATGTCACGAGGGGCGGAGCCATGACATCACTCTGCTCAGTCCCCTGTATCGCCCGTCATTACGCACAGAGCGAACTCTCTCTGTCTCTAATAGTGTGGTGCCGCAGCGGCGATCCCGGGGGTCCCCAGCAGCAGGACCGTGGTGATCTGACATCTTATCCCCTTTGGATAGGTGATAAGATGTCTAGGGGTGGAGTACCCCTTTAAGGGGTTAAAGAAAGGTATTGGATTGAGCTAGAGCAATGGTCTTCAAACTGTGGCCTTCCAGTTGTTGCAAAACTACAATTCCCAGCATGCCCGGACAGCCGTTGGCTGTCCGGGCATGCTGGGAGTTGTAGTTTTGCTACGGCTGGAGGGCCACAGTTTGAAGACCGCTGAGCTAGAGCAAAGTACGTGCCTATTTAAGCTTCACCCTAGTCCATTTCTTGATCTTTATTTAAAAAGTGAACGATCTGTTCTCCTTGCAGAATTGGATCTACTATATCCTGCTATAGACTCGGGCCATCCGCGTGATTCCGGTCTTAGGGAATTGTCAGCCACGCACCTTCCTAATAAAACCTTTAAAGCTTTGCTCTAAAGAAGCAGACGAAGAAGAAGAAATCTCATTGAAGAATTGCAGAACAAAGCTTCCGCGTATATGATGCCTAAAACAAATAAACTAAACGGGACATCAAAAGACCCATTTCTAAATCCATCCCTCTGTGTGCGCTATACCGGGAGCTAAGCCATAAGCAGCTTGTTCTGGTGCCGAGCAGCTTGTCTGAGACAACTGTTCTATACGTGCTACAGTGCAAATGTTAAATGTTAGTTTGATATTGAAGGCTAATCCCACAGAATAACTCAGCACTCCATCTTATTTATCTCCTGAGAGATCAGAAAGGCCCTTTGAGGAAAATACCTCTGAATATCTAATTAGTTCTGCAGTCGTGTTACTGTCATATTTCGAGAATAGCTGGTGTGCTCCAAAGACGTCAAGTCATCTATACTTTTCTTTTTGTAGACAGACTTGTAAGGAGTTATTAATGAGTCCGTGAACAGGCAGGACATTGACCTTGTCATTAAGACGTCTGCCTTCCGAGTATGTGGAAATTGTGCAGATGATCTTTTTATTGTCTCATCCTATGATATGATTGCTCAGCTATTTTTTATTTTTATTTTTTTCTATACGATCCGTCAGCACTTAATGGACAGTACTAGAGATGAGCGAACTTACAGTAAATTCGATTCGTCACGAACGTCTCGGCTCGGCAGTTGATGACTTATGCGGCATAAATGAGTTCAGCTTTCAGGTGCTCCGGTGGGTTGGAAAAGGTGGATACAGTCCTAGGAAAGAGTCTCCTAGGACTGTCTCCACCTTTTCCAGCCCATGGGAGCACCTGGAAGCTGAACTAATTTATGCAGCATAAGTCATCAACTGCCGAGCCGAGAAATTCGTGACGAATCAAATTTACTGTAAGTTCGCTCATCTCTAGACAGTACCAGACTGTAGGGACACACCCTGATGGCAATGGGAAAGGTAAAGCCTGTTGTCAATTTATGCAAGTATTTTCAGAGGGAATAACAGGAATTGCACCAGAGTTGAACCCGGCACAGGACTACTACTTTTTTTTATTTATTTTTAATTTTTTTAAAAGGTGTGCTCCAGTGAAAAACATTTTTTTTTTTTTTTTTGTTCATATCAACTGGCTCCAGAAAGTTAAACACATTTGTAAATTACTTCTATTAAAATATATTAATCCTACCGGTACTTATCAGCTGCAGAAGTTGAGTTGTTCTTTTCTGTTTGACAACAGTGCTCTCTGCTGACACCTTTGTATGTCTCAGGAACTGTCCAGAGTAGGAGCAAATCCCCATAACAAACCTCTCCTGTTCTGGACAGTTCCTGAGACAGACAGGTGTCAGCAGAGAGCATTGTTGTCAGACAGAAAAGAATAACTCAACTTTAGCAGCTGATAAGTAAGTACTGGTAGGATTAAGTAATTTTTATTTTTTTTTATAGAAGTAATTTACAAATCAGTTTAACTTTCCGGAGCCAGTTGAGATATATATATATATATATATATATATATATATATATATATATATATATATATTATTATTATTATTATAATTATTATTATTATTATTATTATATATATATATATATATATATATATATATTATTATATATATATATATATATATATTTATATTATATATATATATATTATTATATATATATATTTATATTATATATATATATATAATATTATTATATATATATATATATATATATATTATATATATATATATATATATATATATATTATTATATATATATATATTATTATATATATATATATTATATTATATTATATATATATATATATATATATATATATATATATATATATATATATATATATATATATATATATATATTATTATATAAATAAATAAAAGTTATTATTTTTTTTAATACCCCTTTAATCCCGCTCCTAGATTTCTGGCAATTCCCGCCCACTACCGCAGGGTGTTTACTCCAATCCCGCCTGCTCGCTATACACATGGTGGTATATGCAGAGCATACTCCCATGTGTATAGCAGTGTGTACACTACAGATTAGGCCTGGGTCACTGGTCCTCCAAATGGACTGAGCCCCCAACAATGAATTCAGCCGGAATATTTCACACGGACATTCCGCTTCAGCAAAGTTCCATTAAATACTATGTGATTCTGCTGCACTGTTCACACAGTGAAATTTCTGTGGCAGATGTTTCTTGATTCTGGCGTTTTGCTCGGAAATGCGTTGCCGTCGATAAGACGGCATTTCCGAGTGGTCCTAGCACCTGCCGAATCATTTATTTGTGCCGCGCATGTTTTTCGTGTGGACATTCTGCACAATTTGCTCCATGTGAGCATGGCCTCAGGCTGGTGTTCAGAATGTCGTCGCAACAAGAATCCACCATGGAAACAAACTGCTTGATTTTACATATACTTTTTTGTGTTTTTATTTTGAGATGCTAAAATTCGACTTTGTTTTTTTTAATTACATTTTTTTTTTATAAAAACAAGTTGCAGAATCAACATATAAAAATGTTTTCATCAGTTCGGTTTGGTTTGCAGTATTTACGATATGCAACAAATTTTGTTGGAGAAAACAAAAACCTACAGGGCCTGCCTGGACTCCTATATGTCCTCTTAGACTACTCTGACTGTATAGTTCACCACCGTGACAGCCATACAGGCCCGTGCGGGCCCTTTAAGCATGGTGAAGTGGATGGGAAGTAATCGTGATTATATAACTAGCAATTAGCTTATTAATGAAGGGCGAGCTGTTAACGAGGGGCTGCGAGCTTTCCCCCTCCACTCCAGAAGCTCTGGGAATTAGCCGGACCTTTGTCCCTTATGAGTAATGCTTGTTTAACCCTACAGCTGCCTTAGAGATTTGGAATCTTTGTTAACTTGAACCTAGGTGTCCAACCCGTGGCCCTCCAGATGTTGCAAAACTACAGCTCTCAGCATGCCCGGACAGCATGCTGGGAGTTTTAGTTTTGCAACAGCTGGAGGGCCACAGGTTGGACATCTAGGATCTGGAAATATGTGCTGGAAATTATTTTTGTGTTAGGCCTGGTCACCATTAGCTTAGGTTAAATCCGGTTACCATTAGCTTAGGTTGGGTCTGGTTACCATTAGCTTAGGCTTGGTCCGGTTACCATTAGCTTAGGTTGGGTCCGGTTACCATTAGCTTAGGTTGGGTCCGGTTACCATTAGCTTAGGTTGGGTCCGGTTACCATTAGCTTAGGTTGGGTCCGGTTACCATTAGCTTAGGTTGGGTCCGGTTACCATTAGCTTAGGTTGGGTCCGATTACCATTAGCTTAGGTTGGGTCCGATTACCATTAGCTTAGGTTGGGTCTGGTTACCATTAGCACACATTTCAAGTTTGATATTGATGGCCTATATTTAGGTCAGAGTATCAGTTTTATATCAGTAGGGACCTCCTCCTGGCACCCTACTGATTGAAGGGGCAATGCTCTGGCATTTAGCTGTTTACCCGGCCCAGCACTATACCATTTTAGTGGCTATGCCGGTTACTGCAGCTTACTGTGGACCTGAGCTACTTGAATGGACCTGAGCTACTTGCACTACTTGGCACAACCACCACAAAATGTATAAATCGGTGTCTGGTAAAGAAAAGGCTGCAGGACTATGTCAAAAACACAGTATGGCCAATGCCATAGCGCACCAACTAACATATCAGTATTTTTTCAGAGTTTGGGAGGAAACCGGAATGCTTGGTGAAAACTCAAGCAAATACTGGAGAATGTGCATGCTACATGTTGATGTTGGGCTTAACAGGTTTGAATCCAGTTGATGTTGGGCTTAACAGTGCTGCCAGACAACAAGGCTAACCACTAGGCCACCACACCACCCATTCCATTGTTATACGGGTCTGTCATCAGACTACAGATTGCCGATTACAGCCTGGAGCTTGTACAAGGGAAATTCAAAGTTGACCATACTACAGCAGCGTTCTCAACTTGAGGCTCTGCGGCTACTGCAAAACTACAACTCCCAGCAGCTGTTGTTGGTGCTGTAGTTTGGCAACAGCTAAAGAGCCATAGTTTGGATGATACTGCTCTACAGTATGTGTAGGATCTTCTGTTTATATCTATGCTGAACAAGGCAATGCTGCTGATGGATGATTACCCCCTATAAATGGGCACTGTAATTAAAAAATGTTTTGCTATTGCGCTTATGGCAAATAAAAAATATTTTTTATGTACTTATTTTTATTTTATTTTTATTTTTTTTTATAAATGAAGTTTTCTATGTTTTCTTTGTGTTTAAAAAAAAAAAAAAATTAATAAAAATAAAACTGCCACTAGGTGTCTTCCTACTTGTCCAGAGCACATTTCCCCTCCATCTCTTGCACAGACTTTGGACTCCTGCTGGCCTGGCTGAGGGTGTGTGTGTGCAGCCTTAGCCAATCATGGCTTATCTCACACTGAACTGCTCTTTGCTGTGTGTAGCAGAGTGAGGAAGGAAGTTCTTTCCTGCAGGGTTTCAGATGAGGTCATGTCTGCTGGGTAACGCCCCTTTCCAGTCTGTGAATCTGATTGAGCAGAAAATATAGAGCAATATCAAGGTAGAAAACTAAAAAAATAATAAAATTAAAAGCAGGGGGTGGTTTATCATGATGGGGGCAGTGAACTAGGAGGATTATAAAATTGAACAAGATCATGAGCATTTTATTGGCGGCTCTGTGTTATACCTGCGTAGCATTGTGCTGAAGTCACTGTGCCGGCCTATGTCCTGGATGAATATGCAGATTCCTGTACCTGTGCCCCCTGTTATTATAGCGTTCGGATTTAGTAATCCGTGTGGGAAGCGGAGGAGCCCATCCTCTTATGTTTACTCTCACCCAGCCCTGCGTGGAGGGAGATTTGATCTCTGTCTGTGTCAGATAATCCCAGTAATGTTACTGATTGTATCGGCCGAGAGACGCGCCTGATTCCTGCAGTGCAAACACTGTGTGCCTATGATGCAGGATTCCTCCGTTTCCATAGTAACTTAAGGGGAGATTACAATTTAGCTGTACTTTTCCTGTGGTCTGTCTCTGCTGCCCACACATCGCTGCATTTCTGGTTTTTCAACTTTGGCCTTAAAAGCATTGAATTTTCTACCCGCTAATCTTCCACCTGGAACAAGATGTGCTGCCTCCATACAGTGTGCGCAGGTTGTGTCCAACACTGTTATATTTGTGTCAAGCTTAACGTTGGATAAGACTGATTTGTCAGCTACAGATATGTACAGTATACATAGCAGTGCTTGGAGGTATATAGGGATTTATACAGTATGCTCTGCAGCTTTGCTGGGAGGGGGGGCGCATATGCGGATGTGTATACAGTATGCATTGCAGATTCAGGGGTAAATCGGGATGTATGCATTGCACTGCAGGGGGTATATTGCGATGTATACAGTATGCATTGCACTTCAGGGGGTATATTGCGATGTATACAGTATGCATTGCACTGCAGGGGGTATATTGCAATGTATACAGTATGCATTGCACTGCAGGGGGGTATATTGCGATGTATACAGTATGCATTGCAGTGTTGGTATACATCCTCATATACCCCCTGAAATTGCAATGCATACTGTATATATCTCCATTATACCCCCCAGCGCTGCAATGCATACTGTATACATCCCGACTCTGCATGCATAGGGGTATATGAGGATGTATGCGTTGCAGTTTCGATGGTATATAGTGATCATTGGATCACCTTGTAGCCCCAGGGTCCTGAGCTTTGAATCTGCACAGAATTGTATGCTACACCTATGTGTGTTCCGTCTGGTTACTCTGGTCTCCACCCACACTCCAAAAACATACCAAAAGTTCACTTGGCTTCTGATTCTGGCCTAGCATGTAAGAGCTCATTCATACTGTATTTAGATATTGTCTGACCAAGGACAGCATCTGCAAGGAATTTGTATATTCTCTTCTTGTTTGCCTGGGTTTTCTCTGGGTACTTAGGTTACCTCCCACACTCAAAAAATAGGTGAATTTAGATTGAGAAATATTTTTAACAAATATTTAAATATTTAAAAAATATATATAAAAAAATTTATATATATATATATATATATATATATATATATATATATATATAAAGTTTTTCACCGAAGTACCCCTTTAAAGGAGTAGTCCAGTGCTGAAAAACGTATCCCCTATCCTAAAGATAGGGGATAAGTTTAAGATCGCGGGGGGTCCGACCGCTGGGGTCCCCCACGATCTCCTGTACAGGACCCCGGCAGCCCGCGGGAGGGGGCTTGTTGACCACTCGAACGAAGTGGCGGCCAACACGCCCCCTCAATACAACTCTATGGCAGAGCCAGAGCGCTGCCTTCGGCAATCTCCGGCTCTGCCATAGCGATGTATTGAGGTGGCTTGTCAGCTGCTGCTTCCTGCGGTGGTCGACACCCGCTATCTGGCCAGTGAGCCGGGGTCCCGTACAGGAGGTCTTGGGGGGGGCCCCAGCGGTCGGACCTCCTGCAATCTGAAACCTATCCTTAGGATAGGGCATACGTTTTTCACCACTGGACTACCCCTTTAAAGACTTTACTCAATAATGATACATTTCTTGTTCCTTTTTATTTTTCTTGCCTAAATGTGTTAAAAAAAAACATGAAAAAGGCTTTAAAGAGGAATTTCTTCAGTTGTCATTTTCTGCAGTTGTCTCGTCCCCCTGCTTTTTCTCTGTGTTTGGGAGGATGGGAGCACGATCCATACCTGCAGCTCAATGGATTCTGGGAAAAGCCATCAATGCGGTAATGAAGCCTTGTGATAGAGGTGACACCTCGGGCATCATTGTTCCTAGATACCTGCATCGTCTGGAGGCTGACAAACGTGATATCATTTACATTGTCACAAACAGGCGGCAGCTTCTTTCTGGTGCAGCATCAGAGAGGAATGAGATCAGGAGGATATGCTACTGTAGGCTGTGAGCTTGAATGACAGGGCATGTTACATGTAAAGAGGCACTGAATAGCAGCCATTGGGTGGCACACAGATGTGCAATAAATAGTCATAGGGCAGGAGGGAGAGTTAAAACTTGCCTCATTTATTAAAGTGTACCTGTGTCTATAATAATAATGCTTCTATATGTTACTCACTAAGTCATGCATATTTACATGTCTTTTATAAATATATCTAGCTTCTGTATTTAGCTAATGAATCCCTCAACTCTGTTGCTTTCTCATTATGACATCCACTTCTCAAGAAGGGGCGTAACCTAGACAAACACTGAGCACTCAGAGTCTGCTGTGCTGTGTCTCTTCATCCAATCGCTGCAGGATTCTCTGTAATCCCCTTCTCTATGATGCAGTCTGATATGACAGGGGTGAGCACAGAGGAGTGCTAGTCCCACCCTCACTCGCTCTTATAAAAGGTTTTTGATTCTGACAGTGCCCATTTAAAGGGGTATTGCACTGGCCAGTGTTCCGGCTGTGTTTGGAACATTTAGTTCAGAACACTGTGCATGCGCTGTGGGGGTCGGCCACACCCCCTTGTGAAGTCAGGCCACGCCCCCTCAATGCAAGTCTATGGGAGGGGCTTGGGGGGCATCATGCCCCCTCCCATAGACTTGCATTGAGGGGGCTTGGCTGTGAAGTCTTGAGGGGGCGCAGCTGGAACACTGGCCAGTGGAGTACCCCTTTAAGGTAATGGGTCTAAGGTAATGGGCCTATTTCTTAATAAAGGTTAGTCATCCCACCAATAGACAAATGACAGTGCAAATAATAAGAAGTTAAACTTGTTCTATTTTTATCATTTTTAATGGGTTCCCTGTGGTTTACTGGGAGCCACAGAACTGGCAGCAGAAATTTAAAGTATACCCCCGGATTTATGTCAATGATTTGACCACATAGAAGCCAAATCTGATGCAGAATTCATGTAAAAAAAAATTCTTCAATGCAGATTTAAAATCCAGTACAACAAAGTCCAAGCCTTGTGAACTACCATGCAGATTCTAATTCAGAATCTGTCCGTAAATGCAAGTTAACGCAACTGTACTTGAACGAGGCCTGACACCTCCATTCTCTTGCAAGAGGTAATATTACAGTAGTCAAATAAAATATCTAAAGCAGTGTTTCCCAACCAGTGTGCCTACAGCTGTTGCAAAACTACAACTCCCAGCGTGCCCGGACAGCCAAAGGCTGTCCGGGCATGTTGGGAGTTGTAGTTTTGCACCAGCTGGAGGCACACTGGTTGGGAAACACTGCTCTGACTAAACAAGGACCTATGAGAAGAAAAAATGTGATCTTTATTTAGTCAGAAGTATTTTTAGTCTTTTTTGACTCTACTGGATTAGTAAAATTTGTCACCTATTCTGAGAACAGTGCCACACGTGTCCTTAGGTAGTTTGTGGTATTGCAGCTCATCTCCATTGAAGGCTGAACTGTTATACCAGAAATAACCTATGGACACAACGGGAAACCGTTTTTGGAACAAAGCAGCCATGCTTTTATGGTCTCCTTTATTTATTTATTTTTACATTTCTTGCCAGATCCGACTCTCTTTGGGTTTTGTTTCTCAGCCATTTGTCTTTGACAATCCCAAGACAAACACATTATGATTGTATGTAGTGGAGTATATAAATGTGACATGAGATGATGAAGAGGATGAGCCAAGGATACAGGGAGCTATTGACACTAAAGGTCAGGTTTTATATATTACGGAGATCGCAGGAAAAATATTAAGTGCACGGGATGGAATATATAAAGACTAGAGCAAGGTCATCTCTGCGGAAGGTTAAAGAAGAAGCCCAGACCCGTGCTGCTTCTCTTCTCACTCCATTGGATGGTTTTAGACAGCTATACGCATTTCTGTTTTCTAGGTACACTATAAACATCTTTAAAGGGGTACTCCGGTGGAAAACTTTTTTTTTTTTTTTATCAACTGGTGCCAAAAAGTTATACAGATTTGTAAATTATTTCTATTTAAAAATCTTAATCCTTCCAGTACTTATCACATGCTGTAGACTACAGAGGAAGTTGTATAGTTATTTTCTGTCTGACCACAGTGCTCTCTGCTGATACCTCTGTCCATGTCAGGAACTGTGCTGAGCAGGATAGGTTTGCTATGAGGATTTACTCCTGCCCTGGACAGTTCCTGACATGGACAGAGCAGAGGTGGCAGCAGAGAGCACTGTGGTCAGACAGAAAAGAACTATACAACTTCCTTTGGATATATAGCAGCTGATATGTACTAGAAGGATTAAGATTTTTACATAGAAGTAATTTACAAATCTGTTTAACTTTCTGGCACCAGTTGATTAGAAAATAATTGTTTTCCACTGGAGTAACCTTTAAAGGGAACCGGTCTTCCCTTTCATGCTTCCGAAAACCTAAGTCATGGAGGCAGTCCCTGGTGGCTTCTTCCTGCCCTACCAGCTTCAATTGTTTGGATAAAGATAGAGATTTATAGATCAAAGCCAGTGGGCATCAAGATACCTCCGGGAACCAACCTGACGACTTGTGGTTCAGCCAGTGATAACATGTTGCCTTTAACATTAAAAGCTTTAACCCAGTGGTCCCTAACCAGTGACTCTTGACCCCCATGTGATGCTGCTTGCCACAGGAGAACTGAGTTATGTCCGTATGCACTGGAAAGTAGCTGTTTCATAACCATTGCAGACCTTGTACTACACTCAAGGGCCACATTAAGACATTGTTGATGTATGAACAGGCACCACTGGGACGAAGACACTGGGACAAAGACAGTTCAGCACCGCCTAGAGAAGAGGAACCAAGGACTGCACATGCTCACAGCTTTCTCCATTGTAGTTTATAGGAGAGAACAATGTTTAACTGTCAGGGTCCTAATGGTTGATGGCTCCAAAGGAAGGTATTGTGGGCCACATGTTGTCTTTTGGCCAGTGTTGAATGTGACTCACAAGGTACAGAATGTTTGGGGACCTCTGCTGTATCCTTTGTGTTCATATATAATGTTACCCTAGTTTTAGTGGTACCATCAGACAAATTTCTAAATAGAAGCCTAAGCTTGTGTTGGTAAAAAGTTGTCATTTTCTTGCCATTCTATAAGGATACATGTATGGACAACATATTAGCAAGTCGGTATTGGACCCTTGAATCACTGATAGCATGCTGTGCTAAGGTCAAAGAATACGTTACTTTTCCTGGCCTGCATTTCAGAATGTGTACTACACCCAAGGGGATTAAAACAGAGGTAGTTCCATCGAAGACATTTATGGTATATGAACAGGCACTACTGGGACTCCCACATATATAGAAGAGAACTGTGCCCTAATAGTTCATAGCTCCATAGAAAGACATTGTGGACCACATGTGGCCTCTTCGGCAATGTTTCCCAACCAAGGTGCCTTAGGCTGTTGCAAAACCGAAGGCTGTCCAGGCATGCTGAAAGTGGTAGTTTTGCAACAGCTGAAGGCACCTTAGTTAGGAAACACTGCTCTTGGTACTTTTTTTTTTGTCTTGCTGCTTCACACTGTTATATACAGGTACGTATGTTTTTTTTTCTCTTGTCTCGCTAAGTTTATTAATTCATCATTTTTTTATTTTATTTTATTTCTCATAGTCATGGTTTAGTTACTATACTGTACTAATGTAAGGTAGACCACTTACTGTAACAAGTAAACCTCTCATCTCAGCTTCTCTAATCCCAGCAGCTATAACAGCGGCTATGCATTCCAAATGCATGGACAACCCTATAATAATAATCATGTCAAGTCCACCAAAGCGGAAACCGTTTTTTGCCATATAAGGGGGGAGGCATTACATTCATGATGTCTATAGGACCTTATTACTAGTAGCTCCTTATGTGGACCGCAAGTTGGACCAATCTAATAGCCAAGATTTTAGCATCCAGACCCAAAGAGCTTTTATAAACATCAGAAGGAAAGAACCCAAAAATGTAGGCGCTAGGTTCAGATTTCTAGGCCGGTTGGCTGCCTTTCTTTTGAGAATTGTCCAGCCCTGCTCCAATACACACCATAATTGCAATTTACGGTCGGTCTATGCCATCATGTAGTTTATGCCTAGCAAAACAGGAGTTCATAAGGCGGAAGTCTGTTAACCATGTGCCGGGAACGCGGTGCAAACATGAGGAGGCTGTATAATGCATTCAACTCAGTACATACGGAAGCTATTGGAAATTGCTGGATCATGTCAGGAACTGTCAGCGGTTACTGTAACTACATTCTCCTGGAACACCATATATCATATGCAGAGGAATGCGCTACAACTCGACAGCAGATTTCCGTGAACTCCTCTTCTTGGGAATAATCCATAAGGACTCGGCAGCAAGAATTCTGCATCCTATTCTTGGAAAGCTCCCTGGTCTGATCATAGGATCATTGTAATCCTTTTGGCTTTTATATGGTTCATTTTGTTTATTTTACTTCAAAGCTACTTTAATGCTTTATGGCAGCCAGAAAATGTAGGAACAAAATCCAAGTCTCTATCAGCTAAAGTAATCGCTATAGCTTAATACCTTGTTAACAGGATGACGTTAGGCTTCGTGACCAGTTAGTTATTTTTATATTTTTTTTTCTTTAAAGTGTACCTGTCGTAAAAAAAAAAAAAAAAGCTTTCTATATAATGTAGATAAAATTATATGTATATTTGTAATACACATTGATTAAAAACTGTGTATATTTTTGGTCGGAAAATGCTGTCTTGTCCCTGCAGCTATTGCCTGTGTGTTTTTGTGCAGAGACAAAATTACAGAAATTTTGGGAGGGACAAGCAGGGCTCTGTCCACTGAGGACAAGCGGGGCTCTGTGCACTGAGGACAAGCGGGGCTCTGTGCACTGAGGACAAGCGGGGCTCTGTGCACTGGGGACAAGCGGGGCTCTGCGCACTGGGGACAAGCGGGGCTCTGTTCACTGGGGACAAGCGGGGCTCTGTGCACTGGGGACAAGCGGGGCTCTGTGCACTGGGGACAAGCGGGGCTCTGTGCACTGGGGACAAGCGGGCTCTGTGCACTGGGGACAAGCGGGGCTCTGTGCACTGGGGACAAGCGGGGCTCTGTGCACTGGGGACAAGCGGGGCTCTGTGCACTGGGGACAAGCGGGGCTCTGTGCACTGGGGACAAGCGGGGCTCTGTGCACTGGGGACAAGCGGGGCTCTGTGCACTGGGGACAAGCGGGGCTCTGCGCACTGAGGCTCCATGACATGCCCCTGGTTCACACAGCAGGCTGTTTAACAAGCCAGGCAATAGCTGCAGGAACACCCAAAAATATACACATTTTTAACCAATGCATATAACACATATACATATAATAGTATCATCTACATCATATAAAAAGCTTTTGCAAACGACAAAAGCACTTTAACTATGAGATGGTTATTCTTAAGCTGCCCCCAAAGGCATTTCGCCTTACTTTACACTGCAGCTCAGCTCTTTCAAATCAGCTGCAGTGTTTAAGCACGAGCCAAATCAGTGCATGAAAAGCTTATTTCCATAACGACACAATAGATGTATAAACTGCAATATGTTATATCTACCAGTGTAAAAATAATAGCGGTGTATGGCGAGGCCCCCGGTCTTCTAAGATCAGAGATCCCGGAGTTAGTTTTTACTATGAACATATATGGATGTCCTGTAGTTCATTATGTATATCTTAGTAGTCACACAAAACCTCCCTTCTTGCTCCTGCAGTGCTCCCCAATAGACAGATAATAGATATATTATAAGCCAGAAAACATTCAATTCTTTGTCTCCAAAACTTTCATAGAATCGTGGAACGTGTTAAATCATTTTACATGCCGTACAATGCGAAACCTTGAAAAGCGATGCCCTTTGGGGAGTGTATTTTGCCGATCTCCTTTGCAGGGTACTTTATGTTGAATAATAGAATGAATCCTATTGTCCCTCACACTTGCCTTCTCCTCTGGAGTCAGCTTGAATGAGAAACGCGTATGTCAAATATATCTATAAACAGAATTTGTTATATGCGCGACATATCTCCATCAGATGGCTCCCATTTTTTGTACAGGGAAAGTTTGTATATGAATGCCACCTGCAGTAACCGTGCCATGCTCCTTTACATACAAAAGAATCGGCCGGCGGTGTTGGGAGATGGTGAAGAGCCATTTTATTCATCACCTTGATAATAGGAGAAAACCTCTGAGCTTCATTATGAATGCACCGCAACACGCTTTTCCGTTGCGAGTTTGATTGTCAGCTCTGCTGTGCAAGCTGATCACTTAAATAGTTCTGTGTGCAGCCCACTGCATGAGACTGATTATCAACAGATGGTGTTTAGCCCTCCGAACAAAATGGAGGGAGGGAGGATGAGGGCTCTGTGTATCCTAACCTTGTCCATCTGTCTCCAAAATGAATATAGAAACCTCACCTGAGGAGTAAATGAGGAAGAGGCTATTGCTGTTTTCTGGTTAATGCTTTTGTGGTCATAGGGCAAAATAAAATGGATTTTCGGATCTTGTTGCCTGTGAACATGCCCACCATATGAGTTATTTGGCTAATTGTAACAAGAGGACAGTCCTAAAAAGCTATCTTGTGTCTCTCTATGGGTTTGTCCATAACATGAAAAGCCATGGTTGCTTCTTAAAACAGCGCCACATCTGTAGACAGATGGTATGCAGTATTGCAACTCTGCTCTATTGTGGTAAATACCACACAGTAATGTATTCAAATGTATGGCTTAGGAGTCCAGGGGGTGGTCCTAATCAGTGATTGACAGTTATTTATATGGCTGCTCATTCATGTAATGCATTTGTTACTTTAATGGGACCACCTGCTGATATTCTAAGTCCAGACGGAGCAAATAAATATATATATATATATATATATATATATATATATATATATGTGTGTGTGTGTGTGTGCAATAAAATGTATACATCTGTGCAGCTCCTCTTGCTCTACATCATGATGCTGGTAAACTGGGCAGTTTATTCATGATGACAAGTTTCCTTAGTTTTGCCTTAGTCTTGTTTTAACTCTTATATGATATTAGCTACCTTAGATTCTTCTGGGCTTAAAGGGGTACTCCACTGGCCAGCGTTCGGAACATTTAGTTCCAAACGCTTTGTGCGCGTGCAGCGGTGGTCGACCACACCCTCTTGTGCTGTAAGGCCACGCCCCCTAAATGCAAGCCTATGGGAGGGGACGTGACGATCGTCTCACCCCCTCCCATAGATTTGCACTGAGGGGGCGTGATCTGACATGAGGGGCGTGGCCGACCCCCGCAGCACACACACAGTGTTTGGAACTAAATGTTCTGAATGCTGGCCAGTGGAGTACCCCTTTAACATTTCCAGGATCCCCTCTTACAGCCTTTGGTGGTTCATTTCATACCACCATTGATGCCAGTGCCAATATCTGAGCATTTGTGTAAGGAAATATCTTCTTTAGGAGATATTGGAGATTATGTTGTATTTTTTGTATTCATGACAGAGGGCTTTATAATGCCATGCAATGTAGGTACAGTTGAACAGGCATGGAGAGAACAATCGTCTACCAATGTATCCATGCACATCCTGGTCCATATTGGTTGTTTCATTTGACCAGACTGGCTGTATATGATCATTCATATTTTGACAGGTCTAATTGATCATTCTGAGAACATTCTTTCTTGAAAAATTGTTCATATCTATTACCTAAAATTTTAAACTGACCCAACTTCTCTTCAGGCAAGCACTGTGCCAGTCGGCTAAAAAGTTGCTTTGGTTAAAATATAAATTTTCATCAGCTTTAATCTAATGTTTATGGGCACCTTTTATGTGTTGATGTTGTCTTTCAAAAGCAAGAAGTAACTGTGGGCATTGTGTCAATCCTATTAGGTACATTTTTTATTTATTTATTCTATATTTTATAGATGTCTACCCTTTTGGAAATGGATCTGGATGATCATGATTTGTGAAGGCAGGAGGATGAAAGAGTCCTTGTGGATCCAGCAGAGATGTCCAATGGCCGACTCTGTACAAGCCTTCATACATTCATGAGTGTTAACTAGTCCATGATTGGTCAACAAGGATCTGCAACAGACCTAAACAACCTTCAGGACTGCAGATGTTTTTGAGTACATCTCCCATGATGGCCTTACAGCCAAAATGCTGCCGAAGAATCATGGAAGATGTAAGTCCAAAGCATCTGCAGTGCCAAGGGTTGCCTATGCCTGGTCTACAAGACTGGTGATTTTGGTTCTGCTGGTCATTTACCAGTATCCTGAATAGCAATTTTTTTGGTTGATCATTCACAAGCATCATTGTTTGCTCTAACCACATTCATACTTACCAACAGTCCTGGTAATCCGAAGAAAACTCTGTCCTGTAGCCGAATGTGACCCCTGCAGTTGCTCAACTGCTGAGGAACCTGATTGGCTGAGGTGCACACACCCCCTCCGCAAACTTCCCTCCTACTTAAACTGGAGAGCAAAATGGTCAGAGTATATGCACACTCCACCCAAAATTGTTTCTGGAGATTTTAGGGGATTCCTCAGGTGCGGGAGGTAGATATCCAAAGTTAAATTTGATTGAAATGTTGTATAGAATTCTTATGTCATTGTCATATTATAAAGCTCTAGCGATAATTAAATATAGTAGGTAATGGACCTCTTTATGCCCATCCATCATACACAGCTACCATTGTTCTGTATTATATTAATCATACTCAGACATAGAAGGCACCAGTCCTGTGGATGTGTAATTTCAGGGTAGAGCTCCTTTTATTTACTTTATAATTATAGTATATCCATACAAACGTTTAATACCTCTGACATGTGCGCTGCCTTATTAGCCCATTCCTCAATTCTACCATTGAGCCACAGATGTTAAATGTCTGCCAGACTGACTATTTCACAATGCATTTCCAGTATACATCATTAGCAATACTTGTTAATTTAGACCGTAAGTACAGTTTATTCTTTTTAGTTACTGCCCACTGCTGTTGGCACCGGCATACAATATGCACTTCATTGCATTGCTTATGTTCTGCAGTTTGATTCATGGTTCACATTCTTTTATGGACTGAAACTCTATCCTGGTGTCTTCACAATACACACCTTTTAATGCGCTGTGTAGTGGGCCTCTGGGGAACCGCTGTATGTGCTTATTGGGAAGCGGCAAATTACATTTTTTTTTTCTTTTTGGCTGAATTTTCCATTACGTGACTGTGTGCTGCCCACACTGTGGAAAGGCAGGCGGCTAGTAGCCTGATAGAACCATGCAAACTACAAATCCCAACAAGACGACATATATATTTTTCTTTTTGTTTTGTAGGATTGTCATAAATATGGTACACACTACCTGGACATTTTTTTAATAAATTTTTTGTAAACTTGATAGTGGTTGCTATGCACGAGGTGATATGTGTTATGGCTCCTTGTCCTCTATATGAGCTCTAGTCCTGTGTGGAGATAGTATTGGAGTATTTGTCATAGACCGGTGATCTATGTGCGTCACCCCAATGATTTTTCTGTATAACGAGGTTCTGCCAATGCTTCTTGGCCGAACATCTAGTAGTCTTTTGTGCATTAGGGATCTAGAGATTTGGTTCTTTGATGGGAAATAGGACTTTTACACAGGAATCTTCAGCTGATCTTGTACCCATGGCTCTGGCATACTATGCTCTCCTTGTTTCTGTCTATTATCCAACCATTACTGTGGTAGGTTTTGAGGCTTTCTTCTTGCTGTCGCTCACATCTCTCTTGTGCTGGTGCAGTGAGAGGCTGCGGGTTTTGTGCTGTTATAGAGTGACCCCCGTCTCAGAGACATTCCTTGTTATGAATAGTGAAGATTGCTTGTTAAGTGGAGAGAGGCGCTGGGCACATTTCACTCCGGCTCCTTTTGTGTTTTTCCTCTTGCTCGGTCTCTGCATGGACGCTGCCAGCCTCCCATTAACACTGAAGCCAAATGACTGTCAGCTGGATCCTCCACTTCCTATTCCTCTGCGCGTTTAATGAGTTTGCATTGTGCTGGACTCTGCACTAAACCCTTTCCTGTCCAACCTTTGTGAAAGCTGGCAGCCTGGTGATTGTCAAAGAGGGCGAGGGAGATGAGTAGAATCACACGTAGAATATATTCGCTACAAGATGGTAACACGTGATGGATGGACTCTCCTGGATCATGCTGTTGCTATGTCCTAATGTCATCTCTAGTATTAATAATAATAATAAATAATAATAATGAACATTCATTGTTAAAGAGGCTTTCAAGATTGAGACATTTCCCCTAGAATAGCAGAGACCTGTGTATACACTAGAAAGGGATGCACAGCTTTCTCTAATCCAAAATCCTGTACTATCCCTAAAGAGTCACAATAAAACCTAAAGTCAACTGTCACCCAAAACACACACAGTGCAGTAGAGGTTTACAAGACTACTCCAGGTATACCTGTGCGGAATCGGGGTCTGCTAAGCTTCAGGGTTGCAATGCCTCTCTCCAGCTACAACCTGCCTGCTCTTTGAGGGCACATACGTGGTGTCAATCGAGGGTAGGAGCAAGTGTGACGTAGCTTGGGAGAGAAGTGCAGGTTAGTGGACCCCGGGAACAGTTCGGGCCGACTCCCGGATTGGTTACAAAACCATTTTTAATTAATATAAATTCTCAGAACAGGTATGCCTGGAGTAGGACTCTGAAGCCCTACTGCACTGTGTATACAGTTTCACGAGCCTATGTTAGAGGACATATACAATTTAAGAGTAGTGTGACGCGTGCCGTGTTTTTTCTGCATATTTTCTGCAGCTGAATTTGCTACCCATTGACTTCAGTAAGTTGGGAAATATGCAGAAGCAAAATACGGCACATGTGACCCTACCCTAAATGGTTATTCCAAGCTGAAATATTCATTGCACGTCATCCATCTCCCACCTATGTGAAGGTCCCATGTTCCCCTTTTTCTGTGCTCCAGAAAGGAAGAGATATGTTGACCACACATACAGGCAGCTTTTTTTTTTTTTACTTATCGTTTACAGATATTAAAGGGGTACTTTACTTTTCTTTCCTTATGCTAGTTAGTCAGCGAGATATAGTGGGGCATAGTCAGGAGAGGACTCGAATGACAACCAGGGCAACCAGATCGTGGTGTAAGTGGTGATTCGCCTCGGGGAGTCAGCTCTCAGCTCCTCCATTCCATGTAGTCGGGAGATCTCCTGGAGCCAGGACGAGATGGTCGGAGTCGTGTGCGACTTCCATAATGTCGGGATCACGGTCCTGGCCGCCAGGAGCATAAATGTGATCAGTTTCACTGAAGTCCTAGAAGTCCCTTTGGGTAATATGGAGAGCAGAAGGGTTTTTCAGGCTCGTGCTGGAGGGTCACTGCAGTGATACGAGAGATAAGGGAGAGAACCCTGGTCCAAAAGCCAAGTAAGGAGAGGCATGTGAGCCAAATGTGCACCATAGTACCTCTTCCGGAGGAGCATCTCCAGCACAAGTCCGAGGTTCCCGGGTACATTGAAGCCAACAAAGCCGGGACCCAATACCACCTTGAGAGAACCTTAAAATTTACTTCCTGTGCCTTGCAAGATATTGAAGTGGTGTGGCACCTGACCACACCACTTCAATATCCGATGTCTTTTTCCCATCCATTTCTGTAAGAGGCAGGGGTGGAGCTGTGATTGTGAGTAATGAGAGGATATAGGACACTTATGGCGTGAGGTATTGGCGTCCGTGAAAGACATAGTTTCTCAAAAGGGGTGTGTTGCCTGTGTAGGCCAAGAGTGTGTTTGGAAGTCGAGTAAAAGTGTTGCAATTGGATATATTGATACTGATGGATCCGTGAGGGGCAACTATCCTCCAGTATCTCTCCCAAACTCTTTAGTGCCGAGGTTGAGGTCAGGGACTGGATGGTGACGTACTGGGTACTGGATCATCCCAAAAAGGTAGTGCAATGTTGGGCCGGGGTGAAAATAGGGTTGTGGAAAAGAGGTGTAAAAGGACCGTCGCATTCGATAAAAGGTTTCCCCGAAAGGAATCGGGAGGTCATGAGGCATATGGAAGAGAGTGTCGGCGGTATGGTGTCATAGTCTGAGGGTCGTGATCTATATCGAGGGTCGTGATCTGTGCGGACTCAAGTGCAAACCATTGTTTGTCAGTTGTGCAGTGAAAGCAGTCAAGGACACGTGTGAGGACAGCTGCCAGATAGTAAGAGTGAATGTCAGGGAGGGCTAGGCCCCCATCCCGTTTTTTTCCTGAACAGGACATGTTTAGCCAGTCGGGGGTGTTTGTTGGCCCAAACCAATTTGGATTGTGCGGACTAGAGCTCCTTGAAAAAGTGCCGGGGAGGGGTCACTGGGAGGCAGGAAAATAAATAGAGTAATCTCGGGAGAATATTCATTTTAAAGATATTAATCCTGCCTAACCAGGAGAAATCTTTCTTATCCCATTTAGACATGTTGGATCGCAGTGTGTGAAGGATTGGAGGGTAGTTGAGGTGGAAGGACTGTGATAGATCAGCCGGGGCCTGGCTCCCCAGATATTTAATGGATGTGGGCTGCCATTTGAAAGGGTAGAGAGTTCGGAGAAGGCGCACCACGTGTGGTGGGAGAGAGATATTAAGGGCCTCACATTTGGACATGTTTAGTTTATAGTTGCTGAATGAGGAGAATCGAGTGATCGTGGACAGCAAGGATGGGAGAGAGATAACAGGGGAGGACAGGTACAGTAGTTAGTCATCGGCAAACACTGCACTCTTGTCATGGCGTGTAGGCATGGGGAGTCCCCTCACATCTGGGTTCTGTCGATGTCCACCAGGAGGTGCTCCATGCAGAGGACGTAGAGCAATGGAGAGAGGGGACACCCCTGCCGCATGCCATTGGAAATGTCTAACAGTGTCGACAACCGACCATTAAGCCTAATGTGGGCCTGGGGCATGAGTAATCTTGATGGTTTTTGTGACTGTACTTAGGGGACACTTTCTGCCTAGAATATGATAAATTTTCAGTTGTTTCACACTTTTTTGTTATGTCTATAATTCCACATGTGTTAATTAATAGTTTTGATGCCTTCAGTGTGAATCTACAATTTTCATAGTCATGAAAATAAAGAAAACTCTTTGAATGAGGTCATAGCCACCTGGATTGTAGGAATGCCTTTTATAGTACCCGGCGTTGCCCATTTTTTTACTTCCTAATGCTTGTTGGGGAGGAAAATCAACAAACGAGGAAGCTTTTGACTTCATATCCCATGCCCATATATTGTCATATCCCGTCCTCATAACCCATCCTCATATCTTGACCTCGTATCTTGACTTTGTATGCCCCTCCTCGTATGCCCCTCCTCGTATGCCCCTCCTCATATCCGGTCCCCCTGTCCGGTCCTCCTGTCCTGTCCTCTTCTCCTGTCCTTAGGTGGGACTGATTTGTGATGAAGATATTGTAAGCTGAAAATAGAAGGGGACGTGGCTTTGTGGGACTGGGTGTTATTTGCAAGCCAGACAAATGCACAAAAAGGATAGAGAATAAAAGGGATGGGGCTTAAAAAGTTTGTGTGTCTTTGTGAAATGGGGTGTGGCTTGCAAGCTGGACTGACACATTCACCAGGAGATGCAGAGTGGATCTTGTGGAGTAAGGTACTGGATGTCCCATCTACTTGCATGTGACTTGAAACAAAAAGCCATCTTTTATATAAGGGTGTAGCTAAGGGTTAATTTAAATATCATATATTTTTATTTGACATATAAGTAATATGTGTACCAGGTATTATTGAAATATCTCCAGCCGTACGGAAGTTGTGTGAACCTACATTTCCCATTGATTTGCATGGGACTTTAAACAAAAACCCCAACCCTCACAAAAGGGGGTAGTTAAGGGTTAAATTAATTATCCTATATTTTAAGCGGACATATAAGTAACATGTGACCAAGTATTATCGAAATATCTCCAGTCGTTTGGAAGTTATGTAATTTCCCATAGATTTGTATGGGACTTTAAACAAAAACCTCGACCCTGGCAAATGGGGGGGGGGGTGGATAAGGGTGTTAAATCACCTATCCTATGTTTGTTGTTGACATATAAGTAACGTGTGCCAAGTTTCATGTTAATATCTTTAGTCGTTTGGACGTGATACTGGAACATGCATACACACATACAAACACACATTGAGTTTTATATATATAGATTACCCTTTAGCAGCTAACAGAACCCTCATATATGTTGTGTGCCCCGTCTACACTACACGTGTATTCTCTATCTTTATGGTATTTGTAGTCGCACTGTGAGGCATCTGTATATAGAGTTGATTTGAGGGTCACGATCTGACCTGTGTGATAACCGTCAATTTTACGATCATAGGGTATAAGTAATAACCATTTTGGAGAATGCCAGAGCTTCCATGCTAGAACATGTTACCTTTGTCATCCTTGCAAATAATCTTTTCATGAAAATGGGGAATGCACACCCATATCCGGATAATCATTTGTCAGGACATCATTTGGGGGGGGGGGGGGGGGGGATGAGCCAGTGTGAGCTGGTACTTACTATCACGTGGGGCCAAGGAATGTGTGTCATGCCCCAAGCATAAAACCAAGTACATGAGTATAGACATCTTTGGATTATGAGTGACAGAGATCAGAAATAAGAAAGCAAATATATAATAAATGGTTTAAAGACTATATTGGGGGTTTCATTTTGAAAGTGAGTTGTACTTTAACCTTAAAGGGGTATTCCGGAGGGGAAAAAAATATTTTCAAATCCGTTTCAGGAACTGTCCAGAGCTGGAACAAATCTATATAGCGAACCTCTCCTGCTTTGGGCAGTTCCTGACACAGACAGAGGTGTCAGAAGAGAGCACTGTGGTCAGACTGGAAGGAACTACACAACTTCCTGTAGAGCATGCAGCAGATGATTAGTAGTGGAAGGATTAAGATTTTTATATAGAAGCAATTTACAAATCTCTTTAACTTTCTGGCACCAGTTGAGTTGAAACATTATTTTCCCTCTGGGGTACCTCTTGTAACGTGACTATAATCATAACAAAAATGTCAATGATCCAGTGCCAATCTGGTGGACTCTCACAAAAGTTGTTCTATTGGTGGAATGTATGGGTGCTCTTTACCCCTGTGAATCATGACTACAAGGCCAATTTAGATATTCATAATGGATCCATACTGCACCACCTAATGCATTACAGTAGCCTGGAACTCACCTGTTAGTTGCTGAAGGTCTTTTAGTTCATTTTATGAAAAACAATACAGGAATGTCTTGACTTAAATTGACACATGTTGGCTCTGCACTGAGCCGGTGGTGTGCCGACTGGGCTGTTCCTGTCTATTCCTATTGATTACTTTGATTTTAAATGTGACCTGTTCTCTTGCGTTCCATATTGTAGTGGCATCTTCCCCAACAAGGAGAGAACAGGGCACCATATAAAAGCACATCTACAGGTCCATAAAAAAATAAAATGGGCTACATACACCACGACCTTGATGTGTGAATACAGCCTGGTGCGGCCCACTGTGCCATCATACGTACCATTTAAATACCAGTTATAAAAGAGACATATTCTTCATATTTAAACGGAATGTTATTTATATGAACATTAGTTTTTACCTCTTCTTTATAGATTATAACACCAATCATTTCCTCAGTAATAACCTATATTATTGCTATGATTTTAAAGAATACCCACACCCCACTACCCAAGAGCAACTGCTGACATAAGGTATAGACAGGTGATGCTCGCTGCTGATCTGTTGCTCCCATAATGCCTCATTTCAGTTGGCTTTCCTACAGCTGTGTTTGTATTGCATTACGTAGTTCACCACAAGTAAGAATATTGATCAGCCTCGGTCTTCAAGGTCAGCAAGCTTTTAATGTTTTTTTCTGGGAATCCTTGGTTTCTGATTACAAACAATAATAATAATAATTAATAAGTTTTAATTGTTTACGGATAGAACACCATTCCTTTTTGTGTATGGTGTCAATTGCCATAAAATGAGTTGATCACGGACACGTGGCTACGTTTAGGATGAAGACGCTGTTAACTGGAATGGGACTTCTGGGGATGTGGAATTCTTCATGAAGAAATTTTAATGAGACCCTGCTGGGTTACTGCCGGGGATCACAATGTGAAAATCCACCATGTGATTACAGCCCGTAGCCCGGGACTTAACAAATGCATCTTCATCGGTTGTGGTGAATGACAACTTGCTTTTACTGGCATGTCCTATTGGATACCTTCTTTTAAGAGTGGGATAAGCCTGAATTAACTCTTCCTGGGGTGCAGTGAGGACTCATTTGAGGGGGATTCCAGCTAAGGATGGGTCCTGCTGACAGTCTTTGGTATCCTGCAGGGGCCTTTTGTTTTTTTATTGTAATGTGAAAATGATACTAAATGTTTTCAGCTGTTAACAAGAAGCAGTAAAATATGAGCCGTGTTCTTATAGCGTGCAGTCTCTGCTGGAATACATGTGTTTTCTCAATGCAACTGCCCCTGCCATTCACATTCTATTAGGAGAGAATGCACTAGGAACTAGGGTGATACCAGTGGGGACAGTCCACCCTGGTGCAAGGTACAGCACTGCCGGTTTCTTATTAATTGTGAAGTGCTGGGAGACTGCCCGCTGCCGTCACTCTGAGCTGTTAAGTCCTGTGGTAAAGACTCTACTGGGATAAGCAGAAGCAGAAGGTGTCTCTTTATAATACACTTGTGGGACGAGCGGCCTCAATTTTATCTCATGCGACAGTGGAGACCATGACTGTATTACTGCGGTGCTCCATTAAGCAGAGATTGGAGAGTTTATCCAAAGGATCCAACTACATAGTAGCTGTCTACACCTCACACAATGGGGTTTAGCTGTGTCTATCTATAGAATGGGAAATTTATATAGAATAAGGTACAGGTTGTATGGCTGTAAAAAATGAATTGCCTGTGGGAAACATCAGATACAAGGCTGGCATTTCAAGCTTTGACTGGACACACATGATTCTGGTTTAAAGTGTTCTGGAAATGCCCTATTATTAGCATAAGAAGTCTTTGCATATTTTTCTCTTTTATGAAATTCTATAGGTATGCTCGTTGAAAAACTGTTCCAACAAAAAATGTGTGAACGGACCCTGTCCTTAATACAGACCTGCCGATGTGATTGTGCCAGGGTATGGTGCCTAGTTGGGGTGCACAGCATAGCAATCTATGGATGTTGGTCCATAAATTAAGTATTCAAAATATAGAACTTTGGCTGCCTCTTACAATCTAATGACACCCATAACTCTCTTAGGGGACAAAAAAGAACTGCTATTTGTTTGGCTGCATAGCTTGGTTTGTCACAAAACAGACTAGGTACAGGCAAACACGCTGCCGCGCTGTGACGTTGTACATTGTTTCTCATGTAGAGGGGTCACATTGTATTTCAGCCCCTTTAACGCAACTTCCCACAAAGATGCCTTTAGACCCTAATTCTTATTGATCGTTTGTGACTGCATTTACCTTAAAGGGGTACTCCACTGACCAGCGTTCAGAACTAAATGTTCTGAATGCTGTCTTTGCGCTGCGGTGGGATGGGACGTGACGGCCCCCCTCCCATAGACATGCATTGAGGGGCGTGACAAAAAAAACAGCGTTCGGAACATTTAGTTCCGAAACGCTGGCCAGTGGAGTACCCCTTTTAAGAGAGAACCTAAAAAAGTGTCCACTCCTTCTGTTTTAAACGTGGCAATGTTGTTTGCAGGAGTTATCCAGGACCCAAAAACAGTGCCACTCTTTTCCTCAGGTGGCATGTGTGATATTGCAACTTAGCTCTATTCACTTTAGAGCAGTATCACTACACTACCTGAACACGAGTGGTGCTGTTTCTGGAAGAAAGCAGCTGTGATTTCTGCTTCTAGATAACCCCGCTAAAGTGCATCTGTCACTTGTTGCTGAATATTGCAAATGGCAACATGGTCTGATTTCATGAATACATTTGACTTGTGCTCTCCATACGTCTAATCCAAATACACAACTTAAGTTACCCTTAAATTGTGAGTGAGCTCTGCAGTACCCTCAGGACAAAATGTCTCTCCACTTTGAATCCCCACCATCAGTGTTTTTGGTAGACAAACAGGGCTCGGCTTCCATCACTGACCCTGGTGAAATCCTGCATATGGGCCATTGTTGCAGATTGTGGCACACAGTGAACGTGACCAATACCTTCACTGGTAAACCGCTTGTGTGCTGCAGTCTGCAACAACAGCATATGCATGGGGTTTTATATCACCGCTTGTGTGCTGCAGTCTGCAACAACAGCATATGCATGGGGTTTTATATCACTGCTTGTGTGCTGCAGTCTGCAACAACAGCATATGCATGGGGTTTTATATCACCGCTTGTGTGCTGCAGTCTGCAACAACAGCATATGCATGGGGTTTTATATCACTGCTTGTGTGCTGCAGTCTGCAACAACAGCATATGCATGGGGTTTTATATCACCGCTTGTGTGCTGCAGTCTGCAACAGCATATGCATGGGGTTTTATATCACTGCTTGTGTGCTGCAGTCTGCAACAGCATATGCATGGGGTTTTATATCACTGCTTGTGTGCTGCAGTCTGCAACAACAGCATATGCATGGGGTTTTAATAAGGTCAGAGATGGAAGCTGAGCCCTGTCTTTCTTTCAAAGAAGCTGACACCTTGTGATTCAAGGTGACGAGGCATTGCGATTCGACAGTTGCACCTTAACTTATGAGACTTGCTCCCCTCTATTTAAAGAGGTACTCTGCCGCACACATCTTATCCCCTATCCAAAGGATGAGGGATAAGATGTTAGATCGCGGGGGTCCCGCGATCTCCGGGCCAGCACCTGTGCCCAATGACTGGCGATGCAGGCCACCACGCCCCCTCTATTAAAGTCTATGGGAGGAGTACAGAGCCGTCATGCCCCCTCCCATAGACTTGAATGGAGGGGGTGTGACTTCACGAATGTGGAAGCGGCAATCTTCCATGTTCCAGACGCTGCAGCTGCTGGCCCGGAGATCGCGGGGGTCCCTAGTGACGGGACACCCCGCAATCTATCATCTTATCCCCTATCCTTTGGACCCCAGCTTATTTTAAGCACTGAAAAGTCTGAATGTATATTTTTTTTTCTCTTTTATGATTTTTGCTGTAATGTTTTGTATCTATGATGTGAGATTAGAGGCCCACAGTTAGACCTCCAGAGTGACTCCATGGGCCTTGTGTTCAAGCCATGACACTTTAGGACAGTGGTCTTCAAACCATAGACCTCCAAATGTTGCAAAAGTACAACTTCCAGCATGCCCGGACAGCCAACGGCTGTCCGGGCATGCTGGGAGTTGTACTTTTGCAACATCTGCAAGTCCACAGTTTGGAGACCACTGCTTAACGAAGTCAAATGAGGGTTGAGAAGCCTGGCGGGAAAAGAGCGATACCTCCTTCTTTTTACTGTTTAACATTATTTTAATGTATATTTTGCTTATTTGTCCTATAAACGACACTATCTTCCCATCATAGCCCTGCTTGTATAGTTTCCAACCTAACTCAGCAAAGCTAATAAGGATTGTCTTTGTACTGGTGGGACTGAAAACCGAGATCGCTATGGGATTGTTTTCATTTGCACCAAATTATTTATCACAATCTTTGCTTATGGAAGGGATTTAGAAGCCTGGGGTACATTGCATTAATGTGGGTAGATCCAGCTTCAGATGAGTTGCAGGAATTCTCTTTTAAGTCAGAGAGCCCAGGGGTATATAGCATATGTATTCTGTAGGACGGCAGTAATGATCGCCCCTCGCATTCATTATTGTTGCGCGTCCCTGGCTTTCTGGAGTCTAATGTAATGATTTTCTTTGGTCCGTCGATTTGGCGTAGAGGGTGCAAAGTCTTATTTCCTCTCGAAGTGATAGTTTTGATTTTCTGTCCCAAATTATTATGGGGAGAGTGGGTGAGAAAGGTGGGAAGTTTGATCGTTGGCCTTTCCATAGGCTGTAGCTGTGGCTGTGTATAACTAGGGAGGACATATTATAAAGTGCCTGTGGCTGCCCTGCACAGCGGCTCTGCTGCTTCACATTAATGTCACTGATCCAGTCACATTTTGGCAGGCACAAGTTCCGGAGTTTAGAAGTAATATTTCTTGATCACTGAGTTAACAAGATTTCGCGAGCTGACTGCTGAGCTGTCGGATGAGGAGGTGGCAGGATGTCGGCAGCTTACGTCCTGAAATCTCAAATGACCTTAGAAGGTCCCCGGTGAATTGCCTTAGACCTCTCCCTATTAACCTGTATACATGTACATACAGTCTAAAGTTCTTGGTGGCATAAAACTCTGTATACCAGAGGGAACACATACAAACGCTTGGCAAATTTTAGAAATAAATGTGATCTTGTAGTGACCCACTTTTGAATTATCTGGTTGTTTGTTGACCACAGCCATTACAGTGCACTTGAAGTGTAGCTGTCATTTGTAAAAAAATAATTATATTATGTAGAAAATAACATTATATTTATATTTGTAATAGGGCGGGACACACAGGGCTCTGTGCAGGCTCCTGGCTTGTCAATCATCCTGCCGTGTTAGCCGGGTCAGAGAGCCTCAGTTCACAGAGCCCTGCTTGTCCACCCACACTTTTTGTCTCAGCTGAGACACACAGAAAATAGCTGCAGGGCCAAAACAGTGTTTTTTTTTACCCAAAAATATACAGTCAAGGACCTAAATGTTGGCACCCCAGAAAATTTTCAAGAAAATGAAGTATTTCTCACAGAAAAGAATTGCAGTAACATGTTTTGCTATACACATGTTTAGGAGGAAAAAAAGCAAATTGGACGTAATGTCACACCAAACTCAAAAATGGTCTGGACAAAATTATTGGCACCTTAACTTGATGTTTGGTTGCACACCCTTTGGAAAACCATCAATAAGCTTCTTACACCTCTCAGCCGGAATGTTGGACCACTCTTCCTTTGCAAACTGCTCCAGGTCTCTCTTACAGGTGTTCAATGGGATTTAGATCTGGACTCATTGCTGGCCACTTCAGAACACTCTAGCGCTTTGTTGCCATCCATTTCTGGGTGCTTTTTGACGTATGTTTGGGGTCATTGTCCTGCTGGAAGACCCAAGATCCCAGACGCAAACCCAGTTTTCTGACACTGGGCTGTACAGTGCGATCCCAAAATCCATTGGCACACATTCAAGGCACCCAGTGCCAGAGGCAGCAAAACAACCACAAAACATAATTGAACCTCCTCCATATTTCACTGTAGGTACTGTGTTCTTTTCTTTGTAGGCCTCATTCCATTTTCGGTAAACAGTAGAATGATGTGCTTTTCCAAAAAGCTATATCTTGGTCTTATCTGTCCACAAGATGTTTTCCCAGAAGGATTTTGGCTTACTCAAGTTCATTTTGGCAAAATGTAGTCTTGCTTTTTTATGTCTGTGTCAGCAGTGGGGTCCTCCTGGGTCTCCTGCCATAGCATTTCATTTCATTTCATTTAAAAGTCGACGGATAGTTGGTGCTGTCACTGATGCTCCCTGAGCCTGCAGGACAGCTTGAATATTTTTGGAACTTGTTTGGGGCTGCTTATCCACCATCCGGACTATCCTGCATTGACACCTTTCATCAATTTTTCTCTTCCGTCCACAACCAGGGAGATTAGCTACAGTGCCATGGGTTGCAAACTTCTTGATAATGTTGCGCACTGTGGACAAAGGCAAATCTAGATCTCCCGAGATGGATTTGAAACCATGAGATTGTTGATATTTTTTGACAATTTTGGTTCTCAAGTCCTCAGACAGTTCTTTTCTCCTCTTTCTGTTGTCCATGCTTAGTGTGGCACACACAGACACCCAATGCAAAGACTAAGTGAACTTATCTCCTTTTTATCTGCTTTCTACAATTCTGAAAGGGTGCCAATAATTTTGTCCAGCCCATTTTTGGAGTTTGGTGTGACATTATGTCCAAAATGCTTTTTTTCCTCCCTTTTTTGGTTTAGTTCCAATACACACAAAGGGAATAAACATGTGTATAGCCAAACATGTTACTGCAATCCTTTTCTGTGAAAAATACTTCATTTTCTAGAAAAATTTCAGGGGTGCCAACATTTACGGCCATTACTGTACACATTACAATGTTATTACATAAAAATATACTACATTATGTAAAAACGTTTTTTTTTTGCAAATGGCAGTGCCCACTTAAGAGATCAACTAGGTTTCCCCAAACCCCAACATGATGCTGACTTTTTCGTTGCTCTGCACTACCCCATTCCCCTTAGGCCGTTCCGTTTCTCTTCCTTTGTAGTTCATCAGAGTAGTTCTGTCGTTCTTTATAAGAACCAGGAAGATTAGAATAAACATTCCTATATGTTCTTGCCAGATGAGGAGGTGCTGCAGCGTATAACATTCATGGTTAGTTGTCACCAGATATAACCTGTTACCGTACTACTAAGAGTTGTTTCTCTATAATTCCTCATCATTGTTAATAGGGAGGCTTTAATCTGACATGGCCTCATAGTAGCATAGAATTTTCTAGAACTGCTTATTTTTCCTAAAAGAAAAGATAAAGGCTGTTGTGGAGTATTTATAGGTGCCTGGTGTGTATTTATGCGTCCCTGTTCCTGGTGTAAACTTTAAAAAGTTGCAATATTTTTACGCAAACACCTGTTTTGTGCAAAAAAAAAAAAAGAAAGACATAAAAATGTATGGGGTGCATTGTGTAAAGTGGATGTGATGTCCAGTGACTGGGACGTTACATCCAAATTTACTACAATTTACACCTGCAAACTTCAGGTGGCTTTCATATGTCTTACTATGGAGAGGCTTCTTTTTGACCCCTCTGCCATGAACCCAGATTGGTGGAGTGCTGCACTCATGGTTGACCTTCTAAATGTTGCTCATATCTGCACACATGATCTTTGGAGCTCATCCAGAGTGACGATTTGGTTCTTGGTCACCTCTCTTACAAAGACTCTTCACCCTCAGTTACTTAGTTGGTTGGCCAGCTCTAGGTGTTCTGGTTGTTCCAATTGCCTTCCATGTAAAAATGATGGTCACTGTGCTCTTGCAAACATTCAGTGATGCAGACATTTTTGTAACCTTCTCCAGATCCATTACATTACACAATCGTTTGTGAGCACTTTAGGCAGCTTCTCCTTCTTATGGTTTGTTTTTGGCTCAAAAAATGATTGCTAGCTGTGACACCTTATATACACAGGGTCGAGTCTTTCCAAATCATGTCTAATCCACTAAATCTACTACAGGTGACTACATTAAAGTAGGGCCAATATTCAGGCCGATAACTTATACCAATATTCCGGTATAAGTTAACGGCTATTTCTCCCCACACCCCCCCCCCCCCGCCTCGAAGAAGCGGCTGAAGATCATTGATTTAAAGCGGGCGCTTTAAATCAATGAACTGCAGCAGCTTTTGTGGGGCCAGAGACCGCCGCCACCACCTGCTTCTCTCCCCCTGCCGGTCCTTAGTCCGACCACCGCCGCTGCCCCGTTGCCTCCCCCATCCCCGGTTTTATAATTACCTGTTCCTGGGGCCTGGGGTTCGCGCTACTTCTGGCTCCGGCAGCGTCCTGAGCTGTCACTGTGCGCACTAACGGTAACACCACGTTACAACGCAGGACGCCACAGGGGCCAGATGTAATGCGGACCCTAGGAACAGGTAATTATAAAACCGGGGATGGTGGAGGCAATGGGGCAGCGGCGGTCTCTGGGTGGGGCGGGTTGGAGCATTAACAGATTATCGGCAAGGTAATTGCTGATACCGGTAACGTCAAAAATCGTGAATATCGGCCAAACCGAAAATCGCTCGATCCCTACATTAAAGTTGTAAACAAATCTCAGAGATCAACACTAGAAACAGAACACCCCCAGAGCTAAATTTCATGTGTCATAGCAAAGGGTCTGAAGCCTTATCTCCATGCAAAAGTTATTATTAATTTGCAGGTATTTCTAAAAAATCTTTTTTCACAGTCATTATGGGGTATTGAGTACAGAATAATATTGGGGGGCTTGGGGCTGAATATATTTTTATATTAGTACATTTATATAAGGGTCTAAAAACCTTCTGAATGCATTGTAAGCATCATTACCCTCCCTGTTTACTAGTATTTGTGCGATTGACAGATTAATTGATGCATCTATGGCCACATTGTACAACTGCAGATTAAGAACATTTATCTATTCAGACGTATTTCACTGAGTGAACATCCACATCTGAATTACATAAAGTACAATATATGGAAATACATTCTAGGGCAATATCACTTTTAATAACATCTCAGGTTTTTGCTTCAAGGGATGTAACCCTGAGCTCGAAACGCCGGAACGTCTTACATAATTACTGTGAATTTTTATCCGATGCTTGATAAAATGTCCTTCATCACGTTCTCAGTGTCTTATTTTAGCATTTGGATTATAACATTTTTTATTTGTTGTTTCCACACAATTTCCGAAGACTGCTCACTTTGTCAAAATGCAGCAAAATATTGGCACAGAATGCAGGTTACTGTACATATTGTAGCAAACTGTAGAGGTCTCTGTTCTTTTGAGTCTAGTGAACTGTGAATGAAAATATTGTCTGCCTCAAACGCTTCCCAAGCTGTGGGGAGTCAGCTACATGTAAGAAGAATGTGTTAACTATGTGTGGGTAATGTGGACCGATGCAGCCTCTGTATCCGTTTTTATATGCATGTATAACACTGTCCTTTTCTCCTGCAGCGTATACATGCGAGTGGCTTTCTGCTGAACTGTGCTTTCTTCTGGCCTTTGTTTGCTATATTAGAATTAAATGCAAAATCACACCTGCCCCACATACCTACACACCACTCCGCAGATGGCTGCTGCCAATGGCTTGTGCCCCAGTGCCAGCTCCTTGTTTGGCAGGTCAGCAGGCATGGTATTTAATCTCCTGGCTGGGAATATGTGGGCCGTCCGTTCTCAGAAGAATCTCTGTACAGGAGCGCTCGGATCTCCAGGCTGGGCAGCCAGTTTACTTTACTAATTAGGACAATTCCGGCAGTAACTGGCGATATTAGCAAAGCAAATAGTATGGGTAGTATGTAACAGCAACACTGCCCTACCGTGCCATCCCCGGCTCAACGTGCTCCGTATTCTAAGCAGATCCCTTGGAAGAGAGGGGAAGGGAGGATGAGGACATCAGTCAGGAGCCCAAGAGCAGAAATCAAAATGAGGTTACTGCCATTTCTATTTTCCAACTCTTGTTGGGGCTGTTCACATCACGTTTTGCCATGTAACATACACACCTGGGAAGGCACTCAACGTATCATATCTCTTATACAGAGTTTTAGTTTTGCAATGGATAGAGAGCCATAGGTTGTGAAACAATATTTTAATGGAAACCTTGTGAGTTTTTCTGTGATGTATCCATTAAACGAATGCCAGTGTAACCTATGGGTGATGGATGCCACTTTAGGGGTTCATTCATAGCTGCTTTGAACATTACCATTGTTCTGTTCTGTCATAGGATGCTGGTGATGGATCCATCAAAAAATAGAAACCCATGACACCTGAGAGACCTCATTGACTTTAATGGGGTCTATCAGGTTCCGTTAAAGTGGCCGGCATTTTAGTGGACTAAACAGTGCTGCATGCTACAGTATTTAGCCCAGTATTATCAAAATATGCAGCAGAGGCTATGAAAGTAACTTCTGATGTAAACAGGGCTTTAGGCATTTGCTTATTGAATCTGCCACCCACAGGCTGTGTTCACACCTAGTATTTTGGTCAGTATTTGAAGCCAAAAACCGTCAAAACCTTTTTTTCTGTGTTTTGTTTCTCCTCCTGGTTTTGGCTATAAATACTATCCAAAGTGCTATGTATGAACCCAGCCAGACTATAATGGTAACCATTTAATGAAACCCATCATGAAAAACTCATAACGTGACCATTTTAGTCAATGCATGATAGCTACCATACAGCGTATATGGTATTTGTTTGTTGCAGTGTTTCTCAAGTGTGGTCCTCAAGCACCCCCAACAGGGGATGTTTACTGGATTCCCTTAGTCTTTCACAGGTGATATAACTGTGGTGATGCCTGATTCACTGACCTGAATTATATCACCTGTGGTAGACTAAGGAAATCCAGAAATCATGACCTGCTGGGGGGTCTTGAGGACCTTGCTTGAGAAACACTTGTTTATTGCATACTTATTTAAAGGCTCCCTTAAAGGGGTTCTCCCTTGTTTATACTGTTTTTTTTATGTTTGGCCTCCACCATGTTGTGTTCGGTAAGTGGGATGTCGGGGTGTGTGTTCTTGCTTCTGTCCTTCCTATCTTCTGACGTCCGAGGCAAATCTTTTCTTCTTGTTTCTTCCGTGGCTCAGCGACGAATCTGCGGCCTCTTCCAGCGCATGTGCAGGTAGTTTGTTAGTTTTTTTTACCAATAAATTTTTTTTTGTCTAATTGACAAACTGCGCATGTGCGAGTACGCAAGTGCTATGCTAACAGCGTAGTGTACGTTAGGTCTACGCTAATAGCGTAGCTTCGCGCAAGCGCAGACAGTTTGTCAATTAGACAAAAAAAAACTTTATTGGTAAAAAAAAAAAAAAAAAAACCTGCGCGTGCGCCGGAAGAGGCCACAGATTCGTCGCTGAGCCCCGGAAGAAACAGTAAGAAATTATTCGCCTCGGACGTCAGAAGATCCCACTTACCGAACACAACAAGGCCGAGGTGCACAGCAACCCACTGGAAGAAAAAGGGGCCAGCTTCCGGATCTTCACAAAAGGTAAGAAAATACATATATACATAATCACAACACACATAAAAAAACACATACTTATACACACATAACACACAAACATAATAACAAAAAACAGTATAAGCAAGGGAGAACCCCTTTAAGATGGAACAGTATATTCTAGTATGCTATTCCACCTTTCAATTCTTAAAGCAATACCGACTAACAGCCAGATGGAGGTCAAGAGGACACTTTTCTTTTGTACTCTGTTTGACAATTGACCGATTTGGAGATGTTTAGCATGCCCCTCAGAAGCTTTTCACACCATGCTAAACAAATGGGAAAAACTTAATGTGAACCACTCTTAGGGAGAAGATGGTTTGACCCTGAAGACTCTTTAAAGGGAAACTTCACTTTTATGCTGCCTGAACCAGGAGTTATCAGGGCAGTCCCTGTCAGCTTCTCCCCAGCTCAATAGCCTTCATTGATAGATCTTTCTTTGGGTATTGGGAGAGATCTATCAGTCAAGGCAAGCATAGCAGGGAGAAGACACTGAGAATCACACAGATGACTTGTAGTTTAGGCACCATGGAAGTGAAGACAGATTTCCCCTTCTGTTTGCTAATGCTTGCACAGCTCAGCACTGTTTAATAGGGTCAAATTGCACATTGGCAGCCCCTATGGCAGTGGTTCTCAACCTTTTTGGCGACTGTACCCCCAAAGGGTGAAAGTATGCCCGCGGGTACCCCTCACATTGGAACTTGCGCACGAGGGGTATTCACGGACAAAATGTCATACAATTACTTATTTTCATAATGGCATGCGCTTACCTTTATACTAATGTGATACTTAATCCCCTTGTGCCATTATTATGGCTCCCTCTGATCCCCTTTTGCCATTATTCCCCCCCTCCATCTTAATCCCCTTGTGCCATTACTATCCGATATGGAAAAAGGGGATCAGAGGGAGGGGGAATAATGGCACAAGGGGATTAAGATGGAGGGGGGGGATAATGGCAAAAGGGGATCAGAGGGAGGGGAGGACTAATGGCACAAGGACATTAAGATGGAGAGGGGGGAATGATTATGCCCCTCCATCTTAATCCCCTTGTGCCATCTGAGCCCCTTGTGCCATCTGAGCCCCTTGTGCCATCTGAGCCCCTTGTGCCATCTGAGCCCCTTCTTCATCTTTATCCTTTTTTGCCATTATTCCCTCCTCCCTCTGATCCCCTTTTGCCATTATCAGATAATGGGATCATAGGGAGGGGGTAATAATGGCACAAGGGAATTAAGATGGAGGAAGGAAGTGATATTGGCAAAAGGGGATCAGAGGGAGGGAGGGGGATAATGGCACAAGGGCATTAAGATGGAGGGGGGAGGGTTAATGGCAAAAAGGATGAGAGGGAATAGGGAATAATGGCACAGGGGGATTAAGATGGAGAGGGGTGGGGAGTAATCATTACCCCCTTCCATCTTAATCCCCCTTTGCCATTACTCCCCCTCCCTCTGATCCCCTTTTGCCATTATTTCTCTTCCCCCCCCCCCCCCCCCCAATCCCCTGGGCTAATATATACATACAGAAAATACATACAATAACATCCCTCCCTCCCATACATTTGGTCCCATTCGGCGGGCCACACTGAAGGGTGATGTACTCCTGCACTGTGGTGCACCTCCGCACAACATCAAGGGATGTCACACGTCTGCCTGGCAACCACGCAGCTACTTTACAGAGAGCTGCCGCGGCCATTCCCCCCCTCTGCGCTGACAAATACTGGCCAATGCATGGCCGGTATTTGTCAGCGCATCTGTGTACCCTCGCACAACTGGTGGCATACCCCTAGGGGTATGCGTACCATCGGTTGAGAAATCCTGCCCTATGGTACCAGCATACAGAGGTTAAGTCCTTGGAGTAGAATATAGGAAGGTTTGGGTGCAGTAAACAGAAAAGACTGATGAGGGCAGCAGAGAGGTTTGGTACAAATTAAAGAGAAATTAAAGGGGTTATCCAGGAAAAAACTTTTTTTTTTATATATCAATTGGCTCCAGAGAGTTAAGCAGATTTGTAAATTACTTCTAATAAAAAAATCTTTATCCTTTCAGTACTTATGAGCTTCTGAAGTTTAGGTTGTTCTTTTCTGTCGAAGTAATCTCTGATGACACCTGTCTCGAGAAACGGCCAGTTTAGAAGAGGTTTGCTATGGGGATTTGCTTCTAAACTGGGCGGTTCTCGAGACACGTGTCATCAGAGATTACTTAGACAGAAAAGAACAACCTTAACTTCAGAAGCTTTATAAGTACTGAAAGGATTAAGATTTTTAAATAGAAGTAATTTACAAATCTGTTTAACTTTCTCGAGCCAGTTGATAGATATAAAAAAGTTTTTTCCTGGAATACCCCTTTAAGGCAAGAAGATAAGATAACCATAGAAAAAAAGTGATTTATACTGTGGTTGTGTCACATGGCAATTCATAAACAACCAGCATTAACATCTGCATTTCCTCATACATAAAGCTCCTGGTTCAATCCGTATGTCATGTCAATTAACTACTCTGGCTTCTAGTGAAACCCCAGCAGCTGGAAGGTAAAATGAGGAACATTAGGACAATAGGGCACAGCGAGGCGCAAGTCATTGTGTCTGATTACAGAAGCCATTTACCTCCCCACACAACAGGTTGATATTGTGATGAATACGTGAGCAGACGCCGTGTGTGTCCTGGTGTCTGGAGGAGACCAGGAGGAATGTTGCGTACACATCTGCAGACGGTTCACAGTGTATCTTGTCTCTGTCAGGGAGAAGTTCCAGTCTCCATGGGTCCTCAGAAAACTTTCCCCTACCTGATTCGTTCTATGAGCAACTTCAGAGCTCTGGTACGTGACACTGTGTATACACGTTGTATTGTGTCTGTGTTGCCAGGTGTTTACCCCTTGCATTAACATCTGTGTATCGGAATCCATTGGATCCCAGTGAAGGTCACCCTTTTAAAAACATTGCCATTCTCATCAACCCATGTTGTATTCCTTCCCCTCACCCTTACTGCAGGGCATCATTGTCTTCACATCAAAAATTATTTTGTAGACAGTTATCTCATTCTGTCAAGTTGAAAAAAAACAAAAAAACAGTTTTTTAAGTGGAACATCTTGTTGGAAAATATGGGATTACCAGTATTGCTGCTGTGACAGTACCCATTTATAATGTCACCCAGCTCTCCTACAGTTTTTGGCATATGGGTGCAGTACATGTATCACTGCCCAACTAGGCAGAAGACTAAAAAGTTGGTTGACCATCCATGCCTAAGGTGTAACGGTGGCCATATTAGTTAACACCTATCTTACCGTGTTTCTCCAAAAATAAGACCGGGTCTTATATACATTTTAGTCACAAAAAACACACTAGGGCTTATTTTCAGGGTAGGGCTTATTTATTTACGTTATGTACATTGAACATACATTGCCCCCCAACGTCCCCCCCCCCTCCCCCCCGGTTTATCAGCCCAGCGCTGCACCCGACACCGGGGGACTAATCGTACTGTATGTCACTGCTTCACAGCGCTGCTTCTCCCCCCCCCCCCCCCCCTGCCAAATAATTGTACTTTGTATTCCTGTGCCCGGGCTGCAAATATTAAAAAAAAAAACTTTAACTTACCTTCGTCCTCTGTTCCCCAGTTGCTAAGGAACCGGCCTCATGGTCCCTCCGCTGTTCTTGCTGCATCCTGGGGATGGGAACGTTGCAGAGCCTTCAGCCTATCACTGGCCGCAGCGATGTCCCGCCTCTGCCGATGATAGGCTGAGCCCACTGTCATGTAAGAAGCCGACCGGCTTCTTACATGACAGTGGGCTCAGCCTATCATCGGCAGAGGCGGGACGTCGCTGCTGCCGGTGATAGGCTGAAGGCTCTGTGACGTCCCAACACCAGGAAGCAGCAGGAAGCAGCAAGAGCAGCGGAGAACAGTGACACTGGTTCCTTAGCAACGGGGGAACGAAGGACGAATGTAAGTTTAATTTTTTTTTTTTTTTTTTTTATATTTGCAGCCCGTGCATTGCCTAGGTCTTATTTTCGGGTAGGGCTTATATTGCAGCCCACCCCGATAATCCAGCTAGGGCTTATTTTTGGGGTAGGGTGTATTTTTGGGGAAACACGGTAGTTGTGTGGTGTAGCGGCTAATAAGAATTTTTTGGCAACTTGACAGACAAGGACAGATCAGGAACTTCTATTTCTAGGGATATTTTGATGTTGAAGGAAATGCTCTTTATGTGTCATACAGTGTCTTTAGTTGACCTCTCTGCCATTGAATGTGCTTTTGTCGTCTTCTAGTACTTGTTACAGCTATGTGATGTATTGTAAATCTTTTATTGGTGGAATGCGATGGAGATATTTGTATGTCTGGCCTAGGAAAGAAGGTCGAATAATGATTTGCTGCAAACGTATTGAATTCCTGGACCAAGATCTTGAATTTTGTGCACAGTGTTTAAAAGTAAAATGTTCCAGACTTTTAGAATTAATCTTTTTTCATTACAGAATGATTTAGAGCAGTGATGGCCTTGTTGTTATGAACATTGTAACGTTTAACCCCTTCATCTTATCCCCCCATTATTACCGCATCCTTTTTAGAACATTATATATTGCACAAATAGTTTAGAAGTTCAGCAGTGGTACAAGGTAAGAGCTAAACTCTTCATTAAGAATAACCCCAACTCTTCTTATTGGATATCAGTAATGATGGGGTAGGAAAATCTTACTTTTTTATTTTAGTAAGGACACACTAATTGCCATATTCTAAAGTGTTCCCACCCTTGGTAGATCTTGAATGTCAACTGATATGTAGCAAAACAAAAATAAGTGATGAAGCTAAGTAGTTGCTACAATGTACACCCCGTACTGTGTGAGAAAGAACCCTTTGGATCAAGCAGTGAGGAATCTTTATAGTCATATTTGCTAATATTGTATGGCCATTTGCTGAGAACCAGGGACATTTCTTAGGCCTGCTGTGGTTGCGTGATCTCCATGGTTTCTAATAAATGCCTAATATACATTTTCATTATTGCTTATTTTTTTTTTAACATTAATAGCATCAAGTGTAGGAAGTAAGATGTTTCTAGATTTCTGCATATGCATTAAAGGGGTACTCTGCTGCTCAGCATTTGGTACAAACTGTTCCAAACCCTGAAGCCGGTGCCGGGAGCTTGTGAAGGCTGCCACCCCCCCCCCCCCCCCCCCCATAGACTTGCATTGAGGGGGCGGGGCTATGACATCACAAGCTCCAGTGTTCGGAACAGTTTGTTCCAAACACTGAGCAGCGGAGTACCCCTTTTAATGTTTTTTTGTTCCAATAATGTATCTAAGCCTGTTTTGAAGCCCTCAACTCTTTAAGGTGTGACCAGTTCCTCTAGTAGACTATGCCACAAATTCACAGTTTTTAATGTAAAGGTTTGGTGTTTTTGGAGACTAAATCTTATTTTCTCCACACAGAGGGAGTGCCCCTTGTCTGTCTTTGGGGTTTTACCTGGATCATTTTTCCCTAATTTTTTGTATGGGACATTTATATACTTTAAATAACTTGATCATATTCCCTCTTAAACACAAGACTCATCAAATGTAATCCTTTTAATCTTTTCTCATAACTAAGATGTTCCATACTCTTTATTAGTTTAGTTGCATGTCTCTGTACACTTTCCAGCTCCATAGTGTCCCTTTTATGAACCTGTGCCCAAAACTGAACAGCATATTAAAATCCAATAAAGATCCTGATATTCTCAGTATTAATCCAGTTTGCCACTCCACCAATAATGACACTCATGGTCTGAAGGATGATGGCATCAACATTCACAACTTATATATCTCTCTCATACCTCAAAGTGTTTCCTCCTCTATTAACAAATTACGATTCCTCAGGAGTTTCTAACCTTATCATTCAGACCAGGAATGTAATTGTAGGTAGTGCCCAGTGCTGACCAAGGGATAGATACGGTTAAGTCAACAATTTCCAATTTTTTGTGCAAAATCGACAGCCCTCCATTCCTAAAGTAGCCTTGCTTCTGCCCAGAGCAGCACTGTGCACTCAGTGTTTCTGATGCTTTCTCTCTATATAGATTTATCTGGTGCTGTACCCTATGCTTGAGACAGGGCATCGGGTAAACCTGTTGTGATGGAGAGAGCACTGGGAACAGCCAAACACTCATTGTAGGCACAGATCTGTCATCCACTGCTACTGCCCGTACTCTGCTGTGTACAGGCATTAGGAGGCTGTCTCAAGTGAATAGACCTTTCAAGGAGTTATCAAGCTCGATGGGGGGTCTCTTTTAAGTGGGCCTCATAGCACGCTCATGTACTGTGGTCCCTCAAACTGATGAATGGCGTGGTCGTTGGGAGCTGAACCTCTGGTCATCTAATATTAATGCCCTACAGTGGGGCAAAAAAGTATTTTGTCGGCCACCAATTGTGCAAGTTCTCCCACTTAAAAAGATGAGAGGCCTGTAATTTTCATCATAGGAATAGCTCAACTATGAGAGATCTAATGTGAAAAAAAAATCCATAAAATCACAGTCTGATTTTTAACCCCTTAAAGGGGTTCTCCGGTGCTTACACATCTTTTCCCCTATCCAAAGGATAGGGGATAAGATGCCTGATCGTGGGAGTCCCGCCGCTGGTGACCCCCGGGATCATGTATGCGGCACCCCGTTTGTAATCAGTCCCCTGAGTGTGTTCGCTCCGGGACTGATTACAGGCGACCACCGGGCCGGCCCCATGTGACGTCACGCTCCGCCCCTCAATGCAAGCCTACGGGAGGGGGCGTGATAGCTGTCACGCCCCCTCCTGTAGGCTTGCATTGAGGGGCGGAGCGTGACGTCACATGGGGGCGGAGGCGTGACGTCACACGCCGCCGGCCCGGTGGTCGCCTGTAATCAGTCCCGGAGCGAACACGCTCCGGGGACTGATTACAAACGGGGTGCCGTGTGCATGATCCCGGGGTCCCCAGCTGCGGGACTCCCGCGATCAGGCATCTTATCCCCTATCCTTTGACTAGGGGATAAGATGTCTTAGCGTCGGAGTACCCCTTTAAGGACCCAGCCCATTTTCACCTTAATGACCAGAGCATTTTTTGCACATCTGAACACTGCTACTTTAAGCATTAATAACTCTGGGATTCTTTTATTTTTCATTCTGATTCCGAGACTGTTGTTTTCGTGACATATTCTACTTTGTTAGTGGTACATTTTTGTTGACGGTTGCATCATTTCTTGGTGAAAAATGTCAAAATGTTATGAAAAATTTGAAAATGTAGCTTTTTTTTTATTTATTTGAAACTCTGCTTATAAGGAAAATGGACATGCCAAATAAATTATATATTGATTGACATATACAATATGTCTACTTTATGTTTGCATCATAAAGTTGACATGTTTTTACTTTTGGACAACATCAGAGGGCTTCAAAGTTCAGCAGCAATTTTAAAAAAATTTTAAAAAATTTTAAAAATCCGAATTTTTCAGGGACCAGTTAAGTTTTGAAGTGGATTTGAGGGGCCTTCATATTAGAAATACCCCACAAATGACCCATTATAAAAACTGCACCCCTCAAAGTATGGTGCAGTGGACATTCAGTGCAGTTGCAGTTCAGTGCAGTTGGCAAAAAATGACATCCAGTAAGTGTGTTAACCCTTTAGGTGTTTTACAGCAATAGCAGCAAAGTGAAGGAGAAAATTCAAAATCTTCATGTTTTTTTTTTTACACTCTCATGTTCTTGTAGACCCAGTTTTTGAATTTTTACAAGGGGTAAAAGGAGAGATTTCAACCTAAAATTTGTAACCCAATTTCTCTCGAGTAAGGAAATACCTCATATGTGTATATAAAGTGCTCTGTGGGTGCACTAGAGGGCTCAGAAAGGAAGGAGCGACAATGGGATTTTGAAGAGTGAATTTTTCTGAAATGGTTTTTGGGGGGCATGTCACATTTAAGAAGCCCCCATGGTGCCAGATCAGCAAAAAATAAATAAAATGCCATACTATTTTGGAAACTACACCCCTCAAGGAACGTAACAAGGGGTCCAGTGAGCCTTTACACCCCACAGGTGTTTGACGACTTTTCGTTAAAGTTGGATGTGTGACTTTATTTTTATATATTTTTTCACTAAAATGCTGGTTTTTCCCCATATTTAACATTTTTATAAGGGGGTAATAGGAGAAAATGTCCCCCAAAATTTGTAACCCTGTCTCTTCGGAGTATGGAAATACCCCATGTGTGGATGTCAAGTGCCCTGCGGGCGTACTACAATGCTCAGAAGAGGAGTCGTCCCATTTGGCTTTTGGAAAGCAAATTTTGCTGCAATGGTTTTTAGAGGGCATGTCGCATTTAGGAAGCCCCTGTGGTGCCAAAGCAGAAAAAAGCAAACAAACCAAAAAACTGGTGTTTTACGACTTTTCGTTAAAGTTGGATGTGTAATATAAATATATATATATATATATATATATATATATATATATATATATATATATAAATAATATGTGTGTATATATATATGTATATATAAATAATATGTGTGTATATATATATATATATATATATATATATATATATATATATATATATGTATGTGTATATAGAGGTATTACATGTTCTGTACTTTTTACCTGTGCCAAGGTTAGCTGCTCCTTTGGACACCAGGTGAGGGCGACTCCATGTTACTTTTTTAGGACATTGTTTGTACTGTACAGGACCCTGAAGAAGCTCCTGTCCTCTACATAGACCAGTGTTTCCCAAGCAGGGTGCCCCCAGCTGTTGCAAAACTACAACTCCCAGCATGCCCGGAGAAATTGCGTTACAAATGTTTGGGGTCTTATTTTCCTTTTACCTCTTGTAAAAATAAAAAGAATTGGGCAACACAAGCATGTAAACATTTTTAGGCTGTTGAAATTTGTAACACAATTTCTTCCGAGTACGGAAGTACCCCATATGTGGCCCTAAACTGTTTCCTTGAAATACGACATTGCTCCAAAGTGAGAGAGCGCTATGTGCATTTGAGGGCTAAATTAGGGTTCTCAAACAGGGTGCCTCCAGCTTTTGCTAAACTCCCAGCATGCCTGGACAGCCAGTGGCTGTCTGGAAATGTTGGGAGTTGTTGTTTTGCAACAGCTGGAGGCTCTGTTTTGGAAACACTGCCGTACAAAACGTTTTTCATTTTTATTGGGGGGGGGGGGGCAGTAGAAGGGGGGTGTATATGTAGTGTTTTACCCTTTATTATGTATTAGTGTAGTGTTTTTAGGGTACATTCACTTTGGCAAGGGTTTACAATGTTGAGTTTCCCGCTAGGAGTTTGCGCTGCTGCGGAAAATATGCCACAGCTCCAACTTGAAGCAGGGAACTCGCTCTAAACCCACCCATGTGAATGTACCCTGTACACATGGGGGGGGGGGGGGGGGCAGACCTCCAGCTGTTGCAAAGCTACCACTCCCAGCATGCACTGACAGAGTGTTCATGCTGGGAGTTGTACTTTTGCAACAGCTGGAGGCACACTGGTTGGAAAACCTTCAGTTAGGTTCTGTTGCCTAACTCAGTATTTTCCAACCAGTGTGCCACCAGTTACAACTCCCAGCATGTACTGATCGCTGAAGGGTATGCTAGGAGAAGTAGTTAGACAACAGCGGTAGGTACACAACTACAACTCTCAGCATTGCAAGACAGCTGTTTGCTGTTCGTGCATGCTGGGAGTTGTAGTTTTGAAAGATTTATAGGGCCATGGTTTAGAAACCACGGCACATTGATCTCCAAATGGTAGCCCTCAAACTGTTGCAAAACTACAAATCCCAGTATGCCCAAACAGGGTGTCGGGGCGTACCTGTACGCCCTGGATCCCTAAGTGGTTAAAGAATGTATTTGCAAATTATGGTGGAAAATAAATATTTGGTCAATAACAAAAGTTCATCTCAATACTTTGTTATATATCTTTTATTGGCAGTGACAGAGGTCAAACTTTTCTGTAAGTCTTCACAAGGTTTTCACACACTGTTGCTGGTATTTTGGCCCATTCCTCCATGCAGATCTCCTCTAGAGCAGTGATGTTTTGTGGCTGTCACTGGGCAACACAGACTTTCAACTCCCTCCAAAGGTTTTCTATGGGTTTGAGATCTGGAGACTGGCTAGGCAACTCCAGGACCTTGAAATGCTTCTTACAAAGCCACTCCTTTGTTGTCCTGGTGGTGTGTTTGGGATCATTGTCATGCTGAAAGACCCAGCCATGTTTCATCTTCAATGCCCTTGCTGATGGAAGGAGGTTTTCACTCAAAATCTCACGATACATAGCCCCATTCATTCTTTCCTTTACATGGATCGGTCATCCTGGTCCCTAAGCTGAAAAACAGCCCCAAAGATTGATGGTTCCACCCCCATGCTTCACAGTAGGTATGGTGTTCTTTGGATGCAACCCAACATTCATTCTCCTCCAAATACGATGAGTTACGTTTTTACCAAAAAGTTCTACTTTGGTTTCATCTGACCATATGACATTCTCCCAATCCTCTTCTGGATCATCCAAATTCACTCTAGCAAACTTTGGATGGGCCCGGACATGTACTGGCTTAAGCAGGGGGACATGTCTGGCACTGCATAATTTGAGTCCCTGGCGGCGTAGTGTGTTACTGATGGTAGCCTTTGTTACTTTGGTCCCAGCTCTCTGCAGGTCATTCACTAGGTCCCCCTGTGTGGTACTGGGATTTTTGCTCACCGTTCTTGTGATCATTTTGATACCACGGGGTGAGATCTTGTGTGTAGCCCAGATCGAAGGAGATTAACAGTGGTCTTGTATGTCTTCCATTTTCTAATAATTGCTCCCACAGTTGATTTCACACCAAGCTGCTTGCCTATTGCAGATTCAGTCTTCCCAGCCTGGTGCAGGTGTACAATTTTGTTTCTGGTGTCCATCGACAGCTCTTTTGTCTTGGCCATAGTGGAGTTTGGAGTGTGACTGTTTGAGGTTGTGGACAGGTGTCTTTTATACTGATAACAAGTTCAAACAGGAGCCATTCATACAGGTAACAAGTGGAGGACAGAGGAAACTCTTGAAGAAGTTACAGGTCTGTTAGAGTTGCTTGTTTGTAGGTAACCAAATACTTATTTTCCACCATAATTTGCTAATAAAAATCAGACAATGTGATTTTATGGATTTTTTTTTCTCATTATGTCTCTTAGTTGAGGTTTTTAAGTGGAAGAACTTGCACAATTGGTGGCTGACTAAATACTTTTTTGCCCCACTGTATATGGGGATTGGTTATCCTTTTTGAAAACCTGGGCTTATCCGGGAAATAAAACATATCCCTTATCCACAAAATGGGACCGGTCTCCTACCTCAGCGCGCTTTTCTCCTGCAAAGTAATGACTGCTCTACCAGTCACCATCTGAGATGAAACATTGCCGGTGATTGGCGGAGCCAGGTGTTACTTCCATGACCAGTTTGCCTTGGAAGGTGAAGGCCGGAGTGCTCCGAGATGGGAAATAGGCACTGTTCTAGAGATCAAGAGTGGTCCCAGCATTAAGATATCAGCCCTGTTTTCCTTATTCTAGATAACCCCTTTTAAGTGACTAGATATTCAAAGTCATGTTTTATTTGATATTACATTAGATTCAAGTTTCTTTAAGTGATTTCATCATTTTTCCTTAGATTTCATGTTTTTTCTTTTTGTCAGTGGAAGTAAATGGGTTTAACCATTTACACATAACTCAGTCATCTGCATAGTAAACCAGCACTGACAGATGTAATGAAGTGGGCATTTTTTCCATTATCCCTGTAATGTTTTCTAACATGACTGTGGGTTGCAGTTACTGTGAAAATCACTGAATTTTACCATTGCTTTATATCGCATTATTGTAGTGAATTGAGGGAATCTGACATATTCCACTATAAGATATTGGGTCATCCTGTTATTTTTATACATGGGATTCTTCAATCACGGCAGGATAGTTTTTTTTATTATATATATATATTGAGTTAGCGGTTCATATCTGTGATAACACTGAGGACGGGGTCACACACCTGTTTATTCTGACACTTAGTCTTTTTAAGGTTTCCAACACCGTCATCAATGATTAACTGTGCTGGTTCATAACCACAGGACGAGTGAACTATACTGTGACTTCCTAGTATATATGTTCAATCCAAACATAATGGTTATTTGTTTATAAAATAGATACATATATGACAAGTATTGGGTTCTGTTGGCCTTCTGGTGTTTTTGATGGCAAGACTAGCATCGTCTGCAGCACTATTCACATAATGAACAAAAAACCTTTTGATCCAGCTCTTCAATAAAAACAGTTCCTTATTGGGTACTAGCTATGTACCCGGCGCCGCCCGGTTGCTAAGCAGCGCATAGCAACGACACAGGGGACGCACACCGGAGGCCTGAAGCAGCGCGGACCCGACCTCGGCAACAGGTAATTATGCAACCGGGGATGGGGGAGGCAACGGGGCAGCGGCGCCGTCAATGGGTGCCGCTGCCCCTTCTCTCCCCCTGTCTGTCGGCGCCGCTGCCCCATTGCCGGCGCCGCTTCTCTCCCCCTGGCTATCGGCGCCGGCACAGATGGTCAGGGGAAGAGAACGGGCAGCGGCACCGATAGCCAGGGGGAGAGAAGGGCCGGCAGCAGGGCTCTAGACCTCAGGGCAGGCAGGGGCAGAGAAGCTGGCAGCGCTGGCGGTCTCTGCACCTGCAAAGCTGCTGCAGTTCATTGATTTAAAGCGCCCGCTTTAAATAATTGAACTGCAGCGGCTTATCGGCTAAACTTAGGCTAAAAATTTTAGCCTAAAAAGTGCGTGTTATACTCCGATAAATACGGTATATATACACATATATATATATATATATATATATATATATATATATATATATATATGGGAATATGCAAAGCAGCTCATTACATCACCTTTTCAGGTAATGTTCCCTGGTATCAGCTTAGCTCCTGTTAAGGAATATAAAAAGCTGATCGGGATTTTATGCCAAGCCAGATTACTCCCCCAAAAGGGAAGTTTCTACCCATCTGCAGACAGCTGTTTCGTGGTTTTTGCCACTCGTCAGTACAGAGCAGGGTGATCTGGCTTGCCCGCGGAGTGCATAATGGCCTTCTGAAGCTCTGTTACACCAGGAGTGTTGGCCTCGCCCTGAGGTAAATACTCAGCCCATATATATATATATATATATATATATATATATATATATATATATACACATATATATATATATATATATATATATATATATATATATATACATATACACACACACACACACACACGTACACACGCACACAGAAACGGATTGTAGTAACACATGTTTTGCTATACACATGTTTATTTCCTTGTGTGTGTTGGAACTAAACCAAAAAAGGGAGGGAAAAAAGCAAATTGGACTTAATGTCACACCAAACTCCAAAAATGGGCTGGACAAAATTTTTGGCACCCTTAACTCAATATTTGGTTGCACCCTTTGGAAAAAATAACTGAAATCAGTCGCTTCCTATAACCATCAATAAGCTTCTTACACCTCTCAGCCGGAATGTTGGACCACTCTTCCTTTGCAAACTGATCCAGGTCTCTTATTGGAAGGGCACCTTTTCCCAACAGCAATTTTAGATCTGGACTCATTGCTCGCCACTTGAGAACTCTCCGGCGCTTTGTTGCCATCCATTTCTGGGTGCTTTTTGATGTATGTTTGGGGTCATTGTCCTGCTGGAAGGGTGTATGTAAGGGTTAATTTAACTATCATATATTTTTATATGACATATAAGACCCAGGATCTCGGACGCAAACCCAGCTTTCTGACACTGGGCTGTACAGTGTTACCCAAAATCTGTTGGTAATCCTCAGATTTCATGATGCCTTGCACACATTCAAAGCACTCTGTCCCAGAGGCAGCAAAACAACCCCGAAACATCATTGAACCTCCACCATATTTCACTGTAGGTACTGTGTTCTTTTCTTTGTAGGCCTCATTCCTCACAGACACACAAAAAATAAGTGAACTTCTCTCCTTTTTATCTGCTTTCAGGTGTCATTGTTATATTGCCCACACCTGTTACTTGCCCTAGGTGAGTTTAAAGCAGCATCACATTTTTGAAACAATATTACTTTTCCACAATTTTGAAAGGGTGCCAATAATTTTGTCCAGCCCATGCCACTGCTGAAAGACAATCCAAAAAGGTGTGTGTGGTCACAGCAAATAGTCTCTGCCATTCTTTGCTGTGACCACACATACCTGTTTGGAATATGTGATGAAGTAGTGGTGCTGTATCTACAAGTTGCCCATAAGGGGGTTAAAGCAACAGATTTGGAGAACCGGTCATAGAAAGCTTTGTGAAGTGTTTGCCTGTTGGGGGCAGCACCAGTCACCAGTTCACTATGTGTGAAGCGGTTGCGGAGATCATTTGTGTTTACTGCACAATGGTCTACTCAGCATTCTCCTGATGTTCGATGTAAATTCTCTCTAACTAGATGCGGCTCTAACAAGCTCACTTCATTAATTTTTACAGTTTATTAAAAACATAAAGCAGAGTTGCTGTAGGCGGCTCAGTATCTGAGTCCTGCGACAATTATGTCATAGCCTGGGAATTTGTGAAGAAATAACATCCGCCATTGCCAGGACGGCAACATCCGTCTTCTTACTAGAGCTTGGAATATTAACCTTCTTATTTAGAATGTTGCGTTCTTGCATTTGATGCCCAAATCACCACCGAGTCCACAAATATTCCACCTCTAGAGTATGTAAGTGGACATTTTATAACCCAGCTCACAGGCAGCGGAAAAATTCTGTCCGGATCATCGGATGTGCTGCAGAATTTAAGCATGAATCCTCAAGCAGATTACATGCATCACATAGGGCCAGTCTTGGATTTTTGTTGGCAAGATCCTCCATTAAATACAAAGTCTCATTAAATTAACATACCCTGATGCTATGTTCACTCAACAGAATTTGAATAGAATATGTTCACCCAAAAAATTTCCAGTGGACATTCTGCAAACAGCCGGAACCTGCAGAACATGCCGGTGCCAGGACCGTTCGGACATGCTTCAAGTTCATAGACAACAATGTATTTTCTAGCATATTGACATCTCAATTTTTTTTCTGCAGAGGCCGGAGAAGTGAAAAAAAAAAAAAAAATGTGACCAGTAGCTGAATATGACCTGAGTTCAGCGCTTCCAGCCCTTCTCAGAGCTGGTCGCTGTTAGAGGTTAGGGGTTAGGATTAGAAATTAGGGTTAAGATTAGGAATAGGGGTTAGGATTAGAGGTTTGGGCTAGGGTTAGGGAGTGAGAGGGAGCTGGCTGTAAAGCCGTTTTCGACATGAAAATTCTGGTACATGCACGGTGCAGCACAATCCCTTTGAAAACAATGGGAACCTGCTGCAACTGAATTTCCAAGCTGAATTTTTCTACTCGATTCCGCTTCGGAAGTTCTGCCATGTGAACATGGCCTGAGGGTGCACTTGAACCTTGAACCCTTATGTAGAAAAGGAAGCCTTTGTATAAAACCCAGTACAAGCTGTCCAACAAATGTAGGCACGTGTGCAGGAAGACTGTTGCTCATAAAGGATCTAAGCACACCTTAGAGATTCCACATTACTGGGGTAAGGATGGGTGGCTATGGCTCTCCAGGTAGTTCAGCAGAAAAGAAAGCCTAGAATGCAGTTGTGCAGATGAGCCCAGCACAGGCATAAAATGGGTAGAAATGTATTAAACTACTCTACAATCATGCAAAAACTAGTGAAAAATCATAATTCGGACCACCCAATTGTTTTTATTGTTACCTGAGCTGGTTCCTCTGTGTTCCTCAAACAGTATCATTTCCCCCAGGGCCTTTCATTGGAAGAATGAAGCCTTCTTAACAAGTACAAAAAGAATTTATGTGTGACTATAATCTACTATTCATTATGCTTCCAACAATGGCACGGCAACATGCTTTGTTGATGTCCTCATTAAAACCAGGTTTATTGGGCAATATTCCAGCTCTTCTTGCGGGATGCACTGGGAGTCGTTCCTGAACAGAGCATTTTTTTTTTACAATAGGTTTCTCGAAGGGGTTGTCAAGGATTAGAATAAAAAATGTTTTTTTGTTTTTGTTTTTATTTTTTTGTTTACTTGTGTCCTAAATTCTCATTTCAAAAAATGTTGGCCTCTTTTGAAATGGCCCGATAATGACTTTGTGTTATGAGCCATTTTACTTGCCAGCCTTATCTTTCTACCTTCTACAGCACTTAGGACAATGTCAGCGCTAAATACATGAGGACTAATCTGTTTATTATTGGGCAAATACTTTTTTCTCCAGTTTACCTGATCACATGATGCTTTATGATGGATTGCATGCATATTTAAAGGCATTTTCCATCACATATGTTTATGACATATTGATTTGTTCTACTATAAGTGTCTGGTCGTTGGAGGTCCAACCACTGGGATAGATCAGACATTAATGGCAATTGATCTACCATAAATGTGTATGATGAGAAAAGCCTTTCAATGTAGTCCCGCAATGTGCATCAGATAGCTTATTTTTACTGTGCACATGGTGCTGCCTTGTTACTTTATAGCACAGTGCTCTTATTTATTTATTTTTCTACCTTTCCACCACTGAATTCTGAAATCTTCATCGCTTAGAGCGAAATCGCCCCCATTTTACATTGGAAGGATGGTGATGTATCAGCTAGATTTAATGCCAGATCTAAACTACATGACAAGATGTTATAAAGTCTCTATCAGTTATAAGAAGCGTTTGATTTGCTGAGAAGTTGCAGTATCAAACCTCTAACATTATGATGCGTTCAAGAGACTCAATGTCAGACGCTGAAGACAGGATTATGGGTTTTGAGACTAAGGGTTGTGTTCATCAAAGGGTTTTATTTTTTTACTGTGAGGGAAATAAGACACATTTTATGTTCTATGGAGCCTATACAGCTGTAAGATACTTTAAACTAAAGTGAAACAAATAAGGATCTTTGAAAAGAATCTTCAGTAACAAATGTCAAAAATTCAGTGATGTTTTTAGAGGACATGGTCTCGCTGTACTGAAGCCTTTTGATTCCGTGCAGTGTGGGCCATGAGGTATTTTTCCTAGACCTCCTCTTAACCTGTTCCTCAGCATTGAATGTCCTGTGGCTTAGTGCTTAATAGAAGTGGACATCTTGTATATCTTCTAAGTATCGAGAGATTTCAGAATTTTCAATTGATGAAAAGTTAGCTTTTGAAGCATATACAAAGTCTATCAAAAGGGCAATTTTTTTCTTATGTGGAAGGCAAAAAAGTTAATTGTCGTTGGATTGACCTGAAGGGATATGTTTAGTGCCGTGGTTCTTAACCTCGTTGGAGGTACTGAACCCCACCAGTTTCATATGGGCATTCATCGAACCCTTCTTAATTGGAAACATTTAGATTTTTTTCAAATTCAAAACATAGGAAGTATATATTTAAGTATATATTTATACATAGTTGCACAAAATGAACAAAACCATTAAAGAGCAACCATTAAGACACATTAGACGCAGGCAGTGTTCCCCCCCCCCCCCGCATTGGGCAGGCAGTGTCGTCGTCGTCCCCCCCCGCATTGGGCAGGCAGTGTCCCCCCCCCGCATTGGGCAGGCAGTGTTCCCCCCGCATTGGGCAGGCAGTGTTCCCCATACATTGGGCAGGCAGTGGGCAGTGTTCCCCCCACATTGGGCAGGCAGTGTTCCCCACAGACATACAGCCTCCAGCCATATACAGTGTATGGCTGGAGGCTGTATGCCTGTGTACTGCCAACTTCAGTGCTCCGACCAGAGCTCCGGCTATAGCAGTAGGTCCCAGGACCAGTGGTCGGAGCACAGAAGATGACGTGCCACTGGTCACTTGCCAAGCTGGCCAGCGCGCGTCTTCCTCCTTCTTGATCCTCCGGTCCTCGGCGCCTTCATTTCTATGGTCAGTGACATCCCGGCATGCGTGCGGCCCCTGCGTTTTTAAACTTAACGTGGGGCCGCAGGGAGTTAATAGTGATGGGGGAATTGCCCCGTCGCTACAGGACGGGCAAACACCGGCTCTGCTTGGGGCCCCAGGCCAGCTTGGGGCCCCAAGCAATTGCTTGGTTTGCCTGTCCTGTTGTGACGGGCCTGGAGTTGGGTGTGTGTCTTGACCTCCGCCAAACCCACAAGACTGACTCGCCGAACCCCTGGGGTTCGATCAAACCCTGGTTAAGAACCACTGGCTTAGAGTAAGAGAGAGACCAAGAAAATAAGGATATGTTTAGTAGACACAGTGAGATACAACAATTTATTTAGTATTTTGATCTTTATCGACTTTTTAACCTTTCAGTTATTTTAAAGAGGACCTTTTAGTCAGTCCCAAAAAATTATAATAATTCCTGAGTATTTTATATCATTTTATAGCCTTTGTTGCCAATTCCAACAGTTTTTTTTTTTTCATATTCAAATTTTCTATTGGGTTTCCAAATGTATCAAATAAAAAGAGGCCTAACACGAGGGCAGATAAGGCAAGATCATCATATACATATTGCAATAATAACAGAAATGTTAAAATATAAAACAAAAATCGGCACTAATGCCTACATGGGGGTTACATCACCAAAGATGTCTCCGTGGTAAACCACTGGGTACTGTGGGCAAAAGAAAGGTCAAAAAGCGACTAGAGATCCACAAAGAGAAACATGAGCAAAGAAAAAGGAAGGTCACATCAGAAAGAGGTAGACAAGGCATAATGTAGTGGAGGGACAGGCAATAATAAAGAGTACTGGTTAGGTATTATCTGTGTTGTTTTTTTTTTTTTTTTTTCTTTGCATTTTCTTGACATATAGAGGTTTACTATCTGGTTGCCTCTTTGTACCTTTTGATGAGTAGTCAGATGGGAGGGAACTTTATTAAAAAAAAAAGTGTGAATGCTAGGCTCAGTGGGTGGGATTAGGAACTTCATAATTACCCCCAACATTATTCACAACCCTTCAGCCTCCTTATCACATCCCCTGAGCCCAGAACCAGAAGTCTCCATGCCTTATTTTGCAGTAAAGTACCCGCCTATCTGACTATATATGGAAAATTTCAGAAAACCAGTCAAATAGTCTAATCCCTTTATTTCTCGAACCAGGGAGCATAGCAAAATGCTGGATTTTGCTACCCAGGACATTGTAAGGCTAGGTTCACACTACAGAATTTCTGCCTGCAATTCTGCTTTGAAATTGCAGACAGAAATTTTGCTTACTATAATGTACAAGCTAGTCAATGGGTTTTTTGTTCACCAATTTACACTTCGTAATTTTTGAAGCAGAATTTGTGAGTGGAAAATTTTCTTTCAAATTTTTGCCTGAAGAATGGTGGTGCTCATTCTTCAGGCAGATCCTCTCGCGGAAGACTTAGCCGTCTATTGGGGACGGCAATGTCCGCGTGGTCCTGAATCAGTTGGAGCTGGCTGCACTCGGAATCTCTAGACTGAATTTTTCCGTCTGTGGAGATTCCATAGTGTGAACCTAGCCTTAGAGTTACATTGGCAAATTTCCAGCTCCCTCCCTGTTAATTCAATTTCTTTGGGAAGTTGGGGAAGGCCTGCTGACCCCCTTTCTCCAAGGGCCTTCATGGTAAACATGAGGTCTGTCACCTTGGGTAGACACTCTTGGCAACAATTTGAATGACTGTCTGACCAAGTAGGATAAGATATTTGGCTGCTCTTCCTCCTATAGTAAAAATATTATAAATATTAAATATATGCACAACATTTTCTAACCCCATATGAATAAGATATGTTTGTAGGGGACCAATTAGTCTAGTCGGGTTTTCCTTTTGTTTTTTCTCTCTCAAAAGAAGCTCCAGAAGCATTGAAGATGCTCATCTGGCTGCTTTGGATTCACATGTTTGGCTGAGCGTGTCATCTTTTGACTGTCTATGAGACTCTCCTCCTGTTTACAGATGTCTCAATGATATCTGAAGTCTTCACTTCACTGCTGAGATTGTAATTTCCTCCTGCACGGCTCAGCACTTGTCGTCTGCATTGTGCCGGCGATCATGTGACTTATTTTATTTGTCACCTAATCAATGATTAATAACAATCATCTACGGAGCAAGACAAGGAACAGATTGTCTCCCTTTGCTTCTGAAGTGTGTATTATATGGTGTGTCTCACTCCTAACACCTGGTATTCCTAGGATATGGTAAGGATTATAGCGTCACACATTACTGATCTTCTGTCACCTAGACCCTCACGGATGCTTTTTGTAATGCAAAGAGAGCTAAAGCCTGACATGGACTTGTCGCCTCTTTATAAGACGTGTGCATCATTAAGCCACCGAACAAGGATTCTTCATGTTCATTTTGTGCAAAAAAACAAATTCCTGTATCGGTTTGTTACTCTGGGTCAATAAGAAGAAATGGCTTGAAATGGGATGAATTTCCAAAAATGTCTATTGTTGCTAAGTGAAGACCTTCACTTAACCTTCAGGTTAGTGTGATTAGTAGATTATATCTTCCCTCCTTGATGGCGCGTGGTTACGTGTGGTTACCATTGGGTAGGGTGTGGTATCGCCTACAGCTGAGACAGTATTTTCCCTTGTTGAGGTTGGTCCCATCCTCTTTCCATTGGGGACTTTAGTTTGATTTGGGAGAGGAAATGGGACACATCTCTGCTGAGACTAGGGTTGCCACCTTTGTTGCAAAAAAAAAAAAAAAAACGACCATGCTAATTCGCATAATTAATTATATATGCGTAACATCACAGGATACACATATGCGGGGAAAATGTTGTCCTATTCCAACCCCTATAACTTTTATAGGGGCCAGTATGAGGGCTCATTTTTTGCACTCCGATCTGGAGTTTTTAACGGTACCATTTTTATTTTGATGTGACTTTTCAAATTAATTTTTTTAATTAAATTTGGGAATTGCAGTTAGTTACTAACTACAACTCCCAGCATGCCCTGATACAGCCTGTGGCTTAGCAGGTGCCCCAAATGATAACTACAGCTTCCAGCATGTTGGACTATATAATAGTATATAGTATAGGTCAATGTTTCCCAACCAAAGTTGCCTCCAGCTGTTGCAAAACTACAACTCCCATCATGCCCGGACAGCCGCTGGCTGTCCGGGAATGATGGGAGTTGTAGTTTTGCAACAGCTGGAGGCACCCCTGGTTGGGAAACACTGGTATAGTATATGGTGCAACATTCGGGAAGTTGAAGGATTGGTTGGATAAATACCGGCCATTTCATCGCCGGTATTTTTAATATAAAAATACCGGCATGGTGACTAAAATACCAGCCAGGTGGCAACCCTAGCTGAGACACTTGTCTTCTCTGGTCCCATAGCATTTGCTATACAACATGCATTATTTTTCATATTATGTTTGCAAGATAAGAGAAGCAGGTGGCAGTGGTGTCTACAATTATGGCATATAAAACAGTTGATAAGTATACAAGTATAGTCTTTGTCTAGCAGGTAAAAAAAAAAAAAAAAACTTGATAAAAACCACCACAGCAACCCTTACCAGATAGATTATCAGGGTGTAAACTGATCATAAATTACATACAAGAGAACACTCACCTACAGGGTACAGACTTTTTTTTTTCCTTTGTTGCAGTCAACAATTCATAGTCGAAATGTAGGGCTGCCCAAGTACTAGTGAAGGCCTTGCTAACAGGGCAGGGATTTCTCGTTTTGAGAAAACAGTTTAGGATGGGTTCACACATACCGCATCCACAGCGTACTTCAGGCTGCGGATGCGCGTCGATGTGCGATCCAGCCTCCAAATCTTACTGCACACACGGGCAGAAATACACTACGGATGCCGTATATGTGACCCTACCCTAAGGGCTCTTTCACACATACATATTTTGCTGCAGATTTTCTGTAACAGATTTTGCTATGCGTTGACTTCAATGGGTAGCAAATTCTACTGCGGAATGGCTTATAAAATTTGCAGCAAAATATGTACATGTGAATGTAGCCTAAAGGGAACCTGGTATTTATTTAATGCTGCCTGGATTAGGAGTCATCAGGGCAATTCCATGCTTCATCTGCCTATTGAAGTAGCGAGAAGCCACCAGCAACTACCCAGATAACTCCTGGTTCAGGCAGCATGAAAGTGAGGACAGGTTCCCTTTTACAGGAGTGTTCCAGGATTTTTTTTTTTATTTGGCTATACTATGGGTGCTGTAAAGTTAGTGTAGTTCATAATATTGTCTGTACCTGTGTGCGACGGTGGTCTTAAACTTCTTCTGTGAATATCGCCCCAATATTTATTTTTAACAGCATACAAAATTACTCATGTCTTGGGATTCCCCAGGTTGCAGTGCGTAATGACATTACTAGTCAGGTGATCAGAGGGAGCCTGTCCTGCTTCAATTTTGCAACAGCTGTAGGCCCCCTAATTAGAAAACACTGTGTTTCAATGGGTGGGGTGGCTGATGTGTGGGAGGAAGGAGCTGTGTCCAGCTTCAACGAAGTTCTCACATTTGTAAATTACTTCTGTTAAAAAAATCTTAATTTAGCAGCTCATAACTATTGAGTTGTTCTTTTCTGTCTAAGTGCTCTCTGATGACACCTGTGTCGGGAACTGTCCAGAGTGGAAGCAAATCCCCATAGCAATTAGCCCAGATTTCACACCACAAAAAACCGAGTTCATTCTATCCATCTTACATCTACTTCTTACCAATAACTACTTCGTCTTTAATGAATCATTCTACCTGCAGCTGTCCGGGACCGCCATGGGGACAAATGTAACACCCGCATTCGCCAACATGTACGTGGCCTCACTTGAGGAAACGCTCGTCTGTGTCCCACCACTTCAGCCATATGCTGGGGTAGTGGAGATACATAGAGGACATGTTCCTCATTTGGTCCGGGACAGAGGCAGCCCTCGTGGAGTCTCATGCTTTTCTTAACATCAATCCCAACATCCAGTTCACTCTCACTTGGTCCAGAGACACATCTATTTCCCATAAAAGCAGACGTTTCATTTCCAATCTCTACACTAAACCAACCGATTGCAATTCCATTTTGTATTTCAAGAGTAACCACCCTTGCTCAATGGTACGTTCATTGCCCCTCAGCCAAATGATGAGGGCTCGACGCATCATTATCAACGACACGAGTGTAGAACCTGCCTTGGATAGGATGCTGAACAGTTTTTTGCAGTGTGGATATCCAAGAAATTGGTCCAAGAGTGTAAGACCAAAGTCCTCGGTATGAACAGGAGACCTTTACTTGAATCTGTGAAGACAAAGAAACAAATCTACCAATCTCGTATTGCTTTTGTCTCCATGAATAATGACAAATCTTCCCTGATCTCAAGAGCCATCAACAAACATAGGAATAGTGGGGAAATGATGTCTCAAAATATTCCAGAGTTCCAAATGTGCCCATTGATGTCATACAAGTGACCCTCTAATTTATGTGACCGTTTGGTGAAAACTGATGTTTCCACCATGATACACAAAACGCAGAAATAAATCACAGTGCAGAACAAGGGTTCATATCCTTGTTGCAGCTGCCTTAATGGCCCCAGGATGCTAAAAGGCCCTGTCTTCCAACACCATCAAACTCAGAAAATGTATAAGATCAAACACTACCTTACTTGTACATCTAACTTTGTAGTTTACATACTCCTGTGTCCATGTCAATTGATCTATGTTGGTGAGACCACAGGAGAGTTTAAAACGCGTCTCAACCAACGTAAACGTCGTCTGGACCTCCCTGTGTCCAGCTTCAACGAAGTGCTTGGTGATTTAAAGTTCGTTCTCACATTTGTAAATTACTTCTATTAAAAAAAATCTTAATCCTTTCAGTACTTATGAGCTGCTGAAGTTGAGTTGTTCTTTTCTGCTCTCTGATGACACCTGCCTCGGGAACTGTCCAGAGTAGAAGCAAATCCCCATAGCAAACCTCTTCTACTCTGTGCATTTCCCGAGACAAGCAGAGATGTCAGCAGAGAGCACTGTTTCCAGACAGAAAAGAACAGCTCAACTTCCGCAGCTCTTAATTATTGGAAGGATTAAGATTTTTTTTATAGAAGTAATTTACAAATCTGTTTAACTTTCTGTAGCCAGTTGATATAAAAAAAAAAAAAAAAATAGTTTTTTTTCCCCCTGGAATACCCCATTAATTGTATATCCAGTATTTTTTCCCATAACCTATTTAGTCGCCTTTTTGAACTTGTTTTATACATCTATTTTGCAATGTCTGGGATGCCCTTACGTTTTGCCCTTCACTAATATGGCCGCTGAACAGCGCTGAGCTTGATGTGCATGCTCTGAGCATGATGCTGGATACCAGTGATGCACTTCGGCTCCGTCGGTCTGTGCTGCCGTAACGCCGACACATGCGGATATGGCACTCAAAGCACACACGTGTTTGTTTACATCACTCTCCGATCCCGAACCCCGCCTTTGATTGGTTTCACTTATTTTTCACCTGCACGGTAATTACGATGGATTATTTTACTGTATATATTATATTCAATGTGTATGCACCTTGATGTGTGGGGAAGACAGTCCCGTATTCATATGTATGCTAATTTTTACACTATGTATCATATTTATGCATATTTACACTTGTTTTTGCTAATGATTGCTAATTATTCACTTGATGTGTTTGCACACACACACACACACACATAAATATATATATATATATATATATATATATATATATATATATTTATATTTATCAACAAGAGAATACAGCAGCACACTGCTAGCACAAAGATATAGATGAAACATGAGTATATAGATAGAACATGAAAAGCTATACAGCTGTAATGCAATAAATGAAAATATGAGGTACTTAGCTTATCTTCATTTATTGCATTACAGCTGTATAGCTTTTCATGTTCTATCTATATACTCATGTTTCATCTATATCTTTGTGCTAGCAGTGTGCTGCTGTATTTTCCTGTTGCTGTATATTTAGCCCAGCAGCCTGCACCTGCAAGCCAGGTTTTTACAATAGTTTGGAATTAATAGTGCTGGCCAACTTATTCTTTGGTTGTATTACACATACGGGGGAGTGGCTACCACAATGTTGTCTCCTGCACCCCACCCACCTCTATTAGGTGTATATTAGGTGCCTTGGATGTTTCAGACCTTGCAATGCCTGCTGTACTGTTCACACAGAGGCATATTCACAGTGTAGGGTCCGTCCCAAGATGAGGTCACCTTACCGTGGTGGGACGGTCCACGCTATTTGGCGCCAAATTTGCAAGCCAAGTACCTCATAATTTCATAGTTTCATATCTTCATTTATTGCATTACAGCTGTATAGCTTTTCATGTTCTATCTATATACTCATGTTTCATCCATATCTTTGTGCTAGCAGTGTGCTGCTGTATTCTCTTGTTGCTGTATATTTAGCCCAGCAGCCTGCACCTGCAAGCCAGGTTTTTACAATAGTTTGGAATTAATAGTGCTGGCCAACTTATTCTTTGGATATATATATATATATATATATATATATATATATATATATATATATATATATATAGAAAGCAAAGTAGAAGCTGCACTCCAAGTTATCAATAAAGCGTGGATTTATTCACACATCTGTGCAAAAAGCGACGTTTCGGCTCAACAATAGAGCCTTTCTCAAGCATGCTTGAGAAAGGCTCTATTGTTGAGCCGAAACGTCGCTTTTTGCACAGATGTGTGAATAAATCCACGCTTTATTGATAACTTGGAGTGCCGCTTCTACTTTGCTTTCGATATTACTTGGGAATTGGTCTGTTCCTGAAGCTGTGCACCCACATGGATCTGGAATCCTTGAGCACGGTGCTCTCCTTTATCTATATTATATATATATATATATATATATATATATATATATATATATATATTTATAGTCCTCCCTTCAAGGAAACAGCACCAGTCACTGGGTCCGGGTTAATAGCAGGTTAAGGTACTTTATTGCATGTGAGCAAAAGATGCAAATGTTGCATCTTTTGCTTACATGCAATGAAGAACCTTAAAGGGGTACTCCGCCCCTAGACATCTTATAGGGGATAAGATGTCAGATCTCCGCGGTCCCACTGCTGGGGAGCCCCGGGATCCCCGCTGCGCCACCCCGCTATCATTACAGCACAGAGCAAGTTCGCTCTGTGCATAGTGAAGGGCGATACAGGGGATGGAGCAGCGTGACATCACGGCTCCGCCCCTCTTGACATCACGGCTCGTCCCCTTAATGCAAGTCTATGGCAGGGGGCGTGACGACCGCCACGCCCCCTCCAATAGACTTGTATTGAAAGGGGCGGGATGTGACGTCACGAGGGGGCGGAGCCGTGACGTAACGATGCTCCGGCCCCTGTATTTCCCGTCATTACGTACAGAGCGAACTCTCTCTGTGCTGTAATGATAGCGCAGTGCCGCAGCGGGGATCCCTTGGGTCCCCAGCAGCGGGACCGCAGCGATCTGACATCTTATCCCCTATCCTTTTGGATAGGGGATAAGATGTCTAGGGGCGTAGTACCCCTTTAACCTGCTATTAACTTGGACCCAGTGACTGGTGCTGTTTCCTTGAAGGGAGGATTGTTTGTATATCCAGCCTGGCAAGCTGGGGGATACCTGCACCGCACTGATGGCCTTCCTGTGCGGAAACTTTTTCTCTACATATATAAAAAATATTTCTTGTTGGTCGCAATGCTCCAAGTTTGATAATGGCTGTAAGGGCAGCCGAAACCTCACACTTTGCTTGATGGAATTAAGCTACTTGTTTGAATTCATCGTGGAGTGCTGCAACATTTTTCCATTTCGGCATTATCCAGTCCTTGACCTGGACCATTTGGTTGCTGGCACCCATGCTCCTTTGTGGAGGGGCTGCCCCGATTTTCTTTTGGTAGATAGAAAGATATATTTAGATCTGAAGTAAATGTTTTATGTTCCTCCTGCTCGGAAACTGATGCTATCCCGCCATGCCATATCTTACTGCTCTCTAGTGTCTCAGTTTTCTGCATTTTCTCCCCCCTCAGGCAGGATGAAAGTAAATGGGAATGTTTATTCTCCTTGAATCATGACTCCTGGTCTTAGTCTTGTATGTCTGCTTTATTGCTACTCATAAGAAAGCGCGATATTGCTTTTATGGACTAAGAAAACCTCACAACTCCTAATATGAGAACAAAATGCGCGCTAATAAAAATGGCTTTTCTAGGAGCACATGGAGGATTGTTTTAGTAACATGGTCTCTTCTCATGGGACGTTGTGGGGAATATTACATTAGGCTAATGCTCTTCCTATACAGGTTCTTCCATTATGCAGGGCTGACTAATTCCATGTTCATGTACAGAGTCTCATGTGATTTATGATGGAGCTTTAGTCTATTGTTACCCCCCTTAATGTGGTGCACAATAATGTAAAGGCTTTCTGACAGACCAATGCTTCCTATTCAGTAGGGGGCTCTGGTTGAGTGTGCGATGTCGGACTGACTTCTTTAGAATTTAGGGATTTGTGTTCTGGTTCCCCATCAGATTTGTATTCTTCGGCATCACTCGGAGTTGTGATCATTATGGTGGATTGAGCATGCAGTATTTTTGTCTGATACATAAAAACATGTGGAGTACAATGGCTTTATCAAACAGGATGACAGTACTTTATTTTATTTTTTTCTTAGACAATAGATTCTCGTAAAAACAGTATCAGTGTACTGAAAAAGGGCTAGAAATACCATAGGAAAAAATATACAGTGGTCCCTCAAGTTACAATATTAATTGGTTCCAGGACGACCATTGTATGTTGAAACCATTGTATGTTGAGACCAGAACTCTATGGAAACCTGGTAATTGGTTCTGAAGGCACCAAAATGTCATACAAAAATAGGAAAAAGTGAGGATTAAAGAAAAATAAGTAGATAACTAATACAGATAAAGCAAGTCCTTACATATAAAAGTAAGAAAGATCTGCTGAAAAATGTCAGTGTTTCCCAAGCAGGGAGCCTCTAGCTATCGCAAAACTACAACTCCCAGCATGCCCGGACAGCCTTTGGCTGTACGGGCATGCTGGGAGTTGTAGTTTTGCAACAGCTGGGGGCACCCTGCTTGGGAAACGCTGGTCTATGTAGAGGACAGGAGCTTTTTTGGGGTCCTGTACAGTACACGCAATGTCCTAAAAAAAAAAAAGTAATGTGGAGTCGCCCTTACCTGTGTCCAAAGGAGCAGCTAATCCTGGCACAGGTAAAGAGTACAGAACATGTAATACCTCCCTGTACTGTAGGTGGCGCTACCAGACACCAGTCAGTGCATACAGTTCAGTAATATAGGTAAAGTGTACAGAACATGTAATACCTCCCTGTACTGTAGAGGGTGCTACCAGACATCAGTCAGTGCATACGCTTCAGTAATACAGGTGTTTTACCAGTGAATATCCATTCTGATTGGTCAGATCTTCCAGCCATTGACATGTTTCACAGATCTGGACTGTCTGTACATTGAATGTTGAGTCTGGTTTCAACTTACAATGGTCCAGAAAAGACCATTGTATGTTGAAACTATTGTATGTCGAGGCCATTGTAAGTTGAGGGATCACTGTATATCAATTTCCCTGCCCTCCCCTCCCATTCTTGTCAACGATAGTAATGACATTGACTACCTCGGCAGGCCTATGAACAGATGACATCTTTGATTGGATAACTTACCTCACAGGTTATTAGGCCCCGTTCACCTCTCCATCAATGTTTTCATCCTTTCATAGAAAGGATAGAAACATTGAAAATAAATTGTGGTGCCAGATCATTTTCATACCGGGCACCAAAAGCACTTGACATTGAAGAGGTTGTGCCACACCGGTCTTCAGGTTCTCAAGTAGGGCTGCCACCTTTCTCGCAAAAAAAAAAAAAATACCGGCCATGCTAATTTGCATAACTAATTATACCTGTGTGACATCACAGGATACACATGTGTGGGGGAAATTATGTCCTATTCTGACCCTTATAACTTTTTTTTTTATTTCTCTTTATGCACCTTTTGTGCACCGATCTGTAGTTTTTAACAGAACCATTTTTGTTTTAATGTGACTTTTTTTTTCGCTTTTTAAAAAAAATTAAATTCAGGAGTTGCGGTTAGTTACTAACTACAACTTCCAGCATGCCCTGATACAGTGGCTCAGCAGTTGCCCTAAATGAAAACAACAACTTCCAGCATGTTGGACAATATAGTAGTATATAGTAAATGTCAGTGTTTCCCAACCTGTGGTGCCTCCAGTTGTTGCAAAACTACAATTCCCAGCATGCCCGGACAGCCGTTGGCTGTCCGGGCATGCTGGGATTTGTAGTTAAGCGACAGCTGGAGGAGCTCTTGTTGGAAAACACTGATCTAGGTTATGGTGCAACATTCCGAGAGTTGGAGGATTGGTTGGATAGTAATTCACAAATCTGTTTAACTTTCTGGCACCAGTTGATTTTTAACCAATTGTTTTCCACAGGAGCACCCCTTTAAGCTCGTCATTGAACCTCTAATGTAAGCACTGCCATCACTAAGTAGACCATATTTGTCCAGGTATTTCTCCTGTGGCCCACTCTGGTCACAAGACTTAAAGGGGTATGCCGGTGGAAAACATTTTTTTATTTTTTTTTTTCAAAATCAACTGGCTTCAGAAAATTAAACAGATTTGTAAATTACTTCTATAAAAAAAAAAATCCCCAATCCTTCCAGTACTTATCAGATGCTGTATGCTCCAGAGGAAGCGGAGTTGTTCTTTTCTGTCTGACCACAGTGCTCTTTGCTGACACCTCTGTCCATGTCAGGTACTGTCCAGAGCAGAAGAGGTTTTGCTCCTACTCTGGACTGTTCCTGACATGGACAAAGGTGTCAGCAGAGAGCACTGTGGTCAGACAGAAAAGAACAACTCAACTTCCTTTGTATTATACAGCAGCAGATAAGTACTGGAAGGATTAAGATTTTTTAATAGAAGTAATTTACAAATCTGTTTAACTTTCTGGAGCCAGTGAAGTTTTGCACCAGAGTACCCCTTTTAAACTAATCATACACATGAGATCTAATGTGGTTTAATGGTTTAAATGGGTGTACATTTAGTCGGTACCACTACAGACATATATAAAAAAAAAATCAGCATCCAAAGGAAAAAGTCACCAGCAAAAACCATGACCTAGGAATTCATCCTACTCAATCACCAGTAAATGTTTTAAAGGGTCTGTCCTAGGAAAACATGGCTGCTTTCTTCCAAAAACTGCTCCGCGGTTGTGTCTGGTATTGCAGCTCCGCTTCTTTGAAGTGAACAATGCTGAGGTGCAATACCACATCCCACCTGTACACAGTTGTGGGGCTGTCTTAGCAGGAAGCAGCCATGCTTTTTCTTATTCCCATTAATAGCTAAATTATCTATCGGAAAATATTGAAATTGGTGACCCCTATAACATTTTAGGTCTTATCACTCCACTTTTAGATGCAAGGTTTGCGATTCCGTATACAATTGCATAATAATTTTGGCAAGACTCCAAACAAGATTACTCTTTATAGACTAGACCTTCTAAGTGTACTGTGCCGTTGTGCGTCATCCGTGTTCTGTGCTCCCGGTCTGTTTTGTTGCTTTGTAGCATTATCCATGATCCATATACAGTATTTGTTTATTCTTATTATATCTAAATTCTTAATAATTTACTTCTTTCACTTTTATTTTTTTTTACCACTTTTTTTTTTCTTTCCATCGATAAATTATTTAAGCTTGTTATATTTCAACAGTGCACTGCGGCATTCCCCATAGCTGAATCTTTTTATACACAAAGTGCCTTTTTGGTGTCCTGTGATTACCGTATTTTTCACCGTATAAGATGCACTTTTTCTTCCCCAAAACTGTGGGGGGGGGGGGGGAGTTGGTGCGTCTTATACGGCGAATATAAACCTATCGTGGCGGTCCCTGCAGCCGTCAACAGTCGGGACCCGCGGCTAATACAGGACATCACAGATCGAGGTGATTCCCTGTATTAACCCTTCAGACGCGACAATCAAAACTGACCGCCGCGTCTGAGGCGAAATTGACACTAACCCGGCTGCACCAGAGGGACCTTACCTGCCTCCTCGGTGTCTGCTCTGTGTCGGGATCCCCTGCATGTCCGGCGCTCTCTTTCCTCGTCATCACGTCGTCACGCACGCCGCCCCGTCATCCAATAGGAGCAGCGTGCGTAGCGACGTGATGGCGGCGACTGAGAGCGAGGATAACGGGCAGCAGAGACATTCCGGAGCGATGGGGACACCCCGGGGACGCGGCAACAGCGATGGAGGGCGACATCCAGGGCAGCGGTGACGAGCTGTGACTGGTCCAGAGCGGCGGGTAAACGTGAGTATTACCTTCTAAGCCAGTGGCCTTCAACCCGCGGACCTCCAGATGTTGCAAAACTACAACTCCTAGCATGCCCGGACAGCCAACGGCTGTCCGGGCATGCCGGGAGTTGTAGTTTTGCAACATCTGGAAGTCCGCTGGTTGAAGATCACTGTGACCTATACTTTACATTGTATTCTAGATTTTCCTCATTTAAAATTGGGTGCGTCTTATATGCCAGAGCGTCCTATAGGGCGAAAAATACGGTATATTGAATTACTCTATAGTTTGCAGCTGTAGGCTCTCTCGTATGGCCTTGTGCATGCGGAATGGTGAGAGTAGAGCTGTGTGCGCGACCTAATAGCTCACATAAGGAAGCAGTCACTGCTGCCCTGCTGGGAATCGGGGTCATTACTGCTGAAGCATGCCCTGCTTCATGTGACGCCTACCACATTCTCCGGTGTCCCCCGGCCCTGCCGCAGACCTGAACCTATTTCTGCCGGATAAGTATAGCACTTTATTCCTCAGGCCTGTACCAATGGCTCTAAGGCACATAGTGGGACTGAAGAAGAGAGGGAGATTCTATACTAATAGAATCCACCTTGCCAGCTGCAGCTGCACAAATAATCTCTTATGCAAATGGAAATGTGTAATATATATTTATGTACCTGTATCAAGGAAGGGCCAACTGTTTATTTTTTTATTTTTCCCCTGACTGGTTAACATTGGTAATGATTCTTTTTCAAGCATGAATGATTTTATAACACAGCTGCAGGAGTATGTGTGTCTGTGATGAAAATTTCCACTTCCAACCAGTAAAGGAAGGGTTTTTACGTGAGATTTTGGACCTGGATCGTGCCTGTGATTTGGTGGGAGACAATTGAGTTTTATTGTTTTGTTTAATAATCTACTTACTGTCTAAGAAACTGTAAAATAATTATAATTTTGTAGATTATTAATACCAGGGAACTACACGTGCAGAGCCCACAATGTCATCTGTAATCCCATCTAAAGAGGTTGTGTACTCGGAGCCACTTCTGCTCTTTAAGATGACATAAACCTGGCCTCCTGTGGGATCAGCCTTAGAATGGTTTCACGCAAAAGTATTATGGCTTTAAGCATAAGCCGTATATTAAGTGCTAAAGGCAGGATTGGACTCAGTCTGGTGGGATCATGGAAGCCTTTACTAAAGCTTTCTTTCCTGATCTCGTAGGACAGATTTGATCCTGTGCTTGACTCTAAATATATGGCACCTGTAAATGGAAAGCCATTCTTAGGCCAGTGTCAGATGGGCGTAATGCAGCTACATTGGAAAAGGTTTAAAAAATTAGCCTACCAGCAGGAAATGTAATATAGAAATAGCCCTTACTTACCTGTCATATCCCTCGCCACTCTAGCGCCAATGCTCTAGTGGTCACTGCAAGTTTGTAGGTGCCCATTCATCTTTCCAGTTTGCTCTATACACATGAATGTATAGTTCAGTTGACTACTATATCCTGTTCACAATATACACATGAATGTTTGGCTTGGCCAACAGTTATCTCTCCCGTTCGCCTGATACACATGAACCTTTAGGCTTAGCCTACAGCTATCTCTCACATTTACCCCTATACAGATGAACATTTGGCCTGGCCAACAATTATCTCTCCCGTTTGCCCCATACACGGATGATCGTTCATGTGTTTTGAATAGGGGGAGGGGTGGTAAGCCACTGTCAGACAGCCATGATGTTGACATCATGCATATCAGGAAGCCCCTATACAGATTAGAGGGATGGCTGAACCTATTTTATCTGGCTGAGTCTTCTGGTACTGTACATGGATGCAGGGTATTTCAGAACACACAAGCTGTTTTACAACTGACTAAACTATGGAGGGACTCTAATGTATAAAAGGACAACTCTGGAGACTCTTATGTTCCCTTCAGTTTTGTTATTGCACCACATCAAAAAGTAATTTCCGATTGCAACATTGTACTGTATTAGGTTATGTCTATTCTAAAGCGTTATCCAGGAGTAGAAAAATATTGCTGCTTTCTTCCAAAAACAGCACTGTTTCAGACCATGTTGAGTCTGGTATCGCAGCTCCGGTCCATTTAACTAAATGGTGCTAACTGCAGTACCACACACAGCCTCTGTGCATCTGTGAAGTTGATTGCTTAACCCTGGAATATCCCTTTACGTCTTCTCCTATTATATTGTTTAATGTGGTTTCAAACTGTAGGATGGTAAAGGGGTTGTCCTGGTTTAAAATGGTATTCTCCTCTAATGAATTTACTCCTATCCACCAAATAGGGACAACCATCTTGAGATATGGTGCCCATACTGCACTGTAAAAAGTACATAATACTATCACATCACATATGAAAAACAGATGACTTATTAAGTGTACCATAAAATGTATTGTAAAATACATTTTGTGGTACACTTTTTATGTGTTTATTATGTTTTTCATATATGACCTAATGTTTTATTTACATTTTACAGTGCAGTATGGGCACCATGTCTGTTAAATTTATATACTGTTATTTGTTGACAATATTTCTATCGCACATCTGAGGAAGAGGCTACGATTAGCCTAGAAATGTGTTATGATGATAGGCATTCAATAAAGGATATTTGCAAAAAAATTTGAGGATACAGTGATTTGCGTCAATCTTTTAGATTTTTCCCTCCTACTGGGACCTAGTAAATATACTGTTTATTGGCAGCCATGTGGTATTCCATTAGATACATGGAGGCAGTACCACGTAGTGTACTTTTATCATACAAAGCCCTGTTAAGTCGTTGTGGCTTATACACTATGAAATAAGGTGAGCAGCTCCCCAGAAGGGTTACCCTACATTGCTGACTCTCCAAACTTGGACAGCTTAAGGCTTTATGAGAAGCTCTACTATTGTTGTTTTTACAGGTTACAGGTAGCGAGAATTGTCGTCCGGCACTGCTGCCCAACAGCAACAGATCCCAGCAAACAATGTGCAAACAGTTCACACAGTCCGTGTGGTATAGGGGGTGCAATCCACAAGGTAGTAGAGACAAATGTTCATCAAGACGGCGGAAATGAAAGGATGCACTCATCCGGGGGTCTTGATAGCAGAATAATTTTACATCAACGGTGTGACACGCAGGCGGGTAGGCGCAGAGGAGCAACCTTGCAGTGACAAGCTGTTTCCTGCGCACAAGGCGCACTTCTCCGGGCTGCTGGTCTGCGCCACCGCTCACAGGTGAGCATCGGCGCAGATCAGCATCCCGATGAAGTGCGCCTTGTGCGCAGGAAACAGCTTGTCGCTGCGAGGTTGCTCCTCTGCGCCTACCCGCCTGCGTGTCACACCGTTGACGTAATAGTCTTCTGCTATCAAGACCCCCGGGTCAGTGCATCCTTTCATTTCCGCCTTCTTGATGAACGTTTTTACAGGTTATCCTGTGAATAGGGGATAACTTCTTGAGGTAAGAATAATCTATTTTTGTCTCCCTAAAAGACACGGTTTGTGGTCAAGATAACTCTGACCCTGGCAACTTTTGCAATCAAACTACTGTCTCCTAGCGTGTAGGTGAAGACTACACATACATGAAGAAACATATGTACAGAACTGTTTTAGAGCACTCTACACCTTTTATTCCGCAATCCCCATCACCGTCTCTATTATGTGCGGGGGCAGCTTTCAGTTCTGCTTATACAGTAGATAGATGTCAGACTAGGTATGACATATAAAGCTTTTTAACCCAATTTAAATGGACAAAAATGTAATAGTATTATTCCGGGCTATATATTGTATTCTGTACATGGAACAGATATTTGGGAATATAATACAGATTGATGCAGCCCTGTTTACACAAAGCTTTGTGTATGGATTTTCTGCAGGGAGATTAATCTGCATTAGACACTGGACCATCTATATTGGTATTCTCCATGCAGCCGCTCGTATTTGTTTATTACATAGAACTGAATTAATCTCTCTAATGCTGCATTGTGTGCAATGTTTCCACCACATCCCATGAACGGCAGTGTCATGGAGTCCGCTGTTACAGATTCTCTGTGGATCCTCCATTCTTGACGCGCACATTATGCAGAAACTACGGGAGTAGAGGAAAGCTTTAATTCTCTCTCCCATAGATGGAAATGTTAATATCCTGCAAAATGTACATCTAAGTGTAGTAAAATAGTCACTTTTTGAGTGGCCTGTTTTAAGTACAAAATAGTCACTATTCACAATTATGATTTGTATATAACTTTAATCTGAATAGGTCTTAAGCTTTTTGCAATTTAAGAATGTGATATATATATATATATATATATATATATATAATGCAAATAAAAACGGCACAACCAAAATCCAGAGTAAAAAAGAGATTCGGGGTGCCCGCATATCTGGAACCTGGGTCCTCCGGTTCCTTAATCCAGATAAAGCAAATATGATGCAGCACTCCACAAGTAGCAAAGAAGGTGGTTTTATTCCATCATGTGCATAGACAACATTTCACCAGTCTCACACTGGCTTTTTCTATGTATCTATCTATGTGTGTGTGTATATATATACATATGATTTGTGTTGTTTTTCATGTAGCTGTCTGTTGATGCCACTGGGTGCGCTAGTGTCTGACCATTATTGTCCGCCGCTACTATGACTTTAGAAACCATTGCTAGGGGGAATTTATCAATGCTTGCCAAAAAAAAAATCTGCAAGAATCAAACCTTCTTCATGTGTCATAAAAAGTATTTTTATTGGCAAAAAGAACAGGGGTAATTAAAATAGACTTTTTTTTAAGGTGTGTGAACATGGTGTCATTTTGCAGAACAAATTAGTGATGTTTCCGTGTTTTGAGCAAAAATGCCAGCTTTCTGGTGTGCTTTGTTATATTCCATGTAGACTTTGTTAAAGAGATCCTGTGTCATCCTCTGCAAAATCTGTTCTCTACACCACTGGTTCGTCCATTATTGTTTATTCTTCCTAACCCTCCCAGCTATGGGATCACTTATTTATTGAGCCTTTTACACAACGCAGCACGGCCATATTTTTTGTATATTATTATGCAGGCAGCCATCTTGCCTTAGCTGTTTTTAACAGCATTTATTGATATGCTTTAGGACAAACCCCATGGACCCCACAGACACAGTGGACATTTCCAGAAACTATTATTTTTATGGGGCATGTTTGTAAGCATGCTCTGTGACCTGTGCAGAGGTCATGCTACAGGGGTGGAAGGCTGATCTCCCATTGTTTACTGCATCTAGTGGTATCCTCTTGCAGTGGACAGATCTCTTGCCAGCAGCCTTCTATTTATCATCACAGACAGAACAGGAAGTCTGTTTTGTTTTAGACATAGTGGCCAGAATGAAAACTGCAGGTACTGCAGCACATAATATTGAATACTACTTAGGGTCTAGACCATCAACTGAGCTGCCACCACCTCTCTGCTCAACACGAAGATTACTCACAATTCAGCAATGTTGGCCACCCACTTGACAGTACATCTCTGCAATGATCTCCATAGATTATAAACAGGAGCGGTCCCCATTCTTTAATTCTGAATCCACTATGAACCTGACTGCTGTCCTGTGGAGAAGTGAGCAGTTTGCGTCCGGCTCACCGTCTAGGCCCTAATAAGTATGATGACTGCCAAAAGTAAGAACATCAGTAGCTGGGGAATATGCGGGACTGGAAGGAATAAAATCAGGTGACTTCAAGAAGCAGCGACTCGAAGTAGATGCTATTGCTATGGGTATTGGTCATCATCCCTATGGGCATTGTAGAGGTCATCTCTATCGGCTTAGGTGACCATCCCTATGGGATTGGTAATGGCTGGCATTAATAGTAATAGTAACCCATTACTTGAGACAAGACTCACTGACTTATAATGTGAATTCTCATGAAGGGTGCATTATTTAGCATCCATTGTTGACATGATTAGTTTTTCCAGTGGATTATAAGGAAAAACTCTTTATATTCAGTGTTTTAACCAAGAACCTGCTGCCTAGAGCTGTTCTTGCCACACCAGAACAGGTGGCCAGGACAGGGGGAGCGTTGCCTCTCCTCTCTTTTCCAATCAGGCTACTAAATGTACTTGGACTGGTGCCCAGTAGTGTGTGTCGAGTTTTCAGGGAGCCTGTTTGTGAGACACCCACTGAACAGACCGGCTTCTTAAATAATTAAAGTTCTAAAAAGGAAAGAAAAAAATTAAGTGTACGTGTGTTCAATCTGTTCAATGTGTATTTAAACACATGTTGTGATAAGGTGTGCTCTCCTCCGCAGTACCACCAGGTGGCTTCACTGCAATAAATGGCTAAGGCTTAGAGCTCATATGGAGACTGCTGTAAAGTGTCTATGTGGCAACATAATGTAGAGATCTTATCTCCTAGAAATAGGGTTTCTTCTTTGTACAACTGTGTGTCCTTTAAAGAGGTATTCCTACTTTAGACATTTGATATGCTGTAAATGTTTGATCCACGACCCATATCTAGACCCGTTTCTAGAATTTGGGTCTCCCGAGTTACAGAAGAAGTTGCAGAAAAAGCAGAGAAAGTTTTCACTCGCGTCCTAGAAATAGCTGCCAGGTGCTGTCTCCCCACTTTGGTGGTCCCTATTTTGGAGATAGGTGTTGGTTCCTGTGGTGGAACCGGTATTTATTAGAAATTTAGGGCATATACTTTTTATAGGCCATACAAGTCCTAAGTGGGAATACATCTTTATTTCTTACATTATATCATTTGAGCTGATTTTGATTTTATACAAAATTAACAGAAAATGATCAGTATTTTGCTTGTTCTTGTCAATTGTGATGAAACTACAGACTGAGAATCCACACTGAGCTCCTGATAGTAGTGCGGACAGAGCCTACCTTTGTATGTATTCCGTGTTCATTGTCTTAATAATTTATGCTTGTTTTCCAGGAGAGCGTCAGAATCTTGAGACCGAGAATGTGACGGTGGTGGAAGGAGAGGTTGCAACCATAAGCTGCCGAGTCAAGAACAACGATGATTCTGTAATCCAGCTGCTGAACCCCAACCGGCAAACCATCTACTTCCGAGATTTCAGACGTAAGTGGCCGCAGACGGTGTCCATTTAGGGTTTCTTAGTCTCACTAGAGGAAATGATTCTGAGGACCGACCCTCCATCTATACAGAATTTCTCCACATCCAGTTTTATTTCCATCATAATCTTTGTTACTATTACAAATGCAAGGCATATAATTAAAGTAAATGGTTATGTGTGAATCAGCCCATATATAATAGTCTATAATGGTAAGCAACTAGTACCTAATAGGTTGTCTTCTGCTGGACCTTTGCCACTTATGATTGGCCTCACTGGAGGAGCTTGAGCAGAATTTGCGCTCTCTGAAGGATCCTCTTGTATTCTGATGGACCAGTCCACCCATAACTCCAGATTAGGGATCCACCGATATCGTTTTTTTCGGGCCGATACCAATACCGATAATCTGTGGAGGTTAGGGCCGATAGCTGATAATTTATACCGATATTCCGGTATAAATTATCGGCTATTTATTCCCCTGCGACACCGCTGCAGATCATTGATTTAAAGCTGGCCGCCACCACTTGCTTCTCTCCCCCTGCCGCCGCCACCCGCTTCTCTCCCCCTGCCGCCGCCACCCGCCTCGCCGCACCGTGCCTAGGGGTGCCCCCAGCTGTTGCCAAACTACTACTCCCAGCATGCCCGGACAGCCGTTGGCTGTCCGGGCATACTGGGGGTTGTAGTTTTGCAACAGCTGGAGGGCCTACTGTAGGTATAGTATATTATACAGACCCCTGTCCATCCCAGAACCCTTACTCACCTTCCCAGTTGCTGCAGGGACCGTCCGGGGAGCGTGGTCCGGGCCATCCATCCTTCCTGTAGTGTCCGGCGGCATTCCGGGTGGAGGGTGAACCGGTACGGGCTGTCCTTCTTCTCCGGGGGTCCTCTTCTTCACTCCGGGCAGGCTCCGGCCTAGTAACGCTGCATAGACGCCGCTGCGCAGCGACGCACCTGACGTCACGGCGTAGCGGCGTCTATGCAGCGTACTAGGCCGAAGCCTGCATGGAGTGGAGAAGAGGACCCCCGGAGAAGGACAGCCCGGACCGGTTCACCCTCCACCTGGAATGCCGCCGGACACTACAGGAAGGATGGATGGCCTGGACCACCCCCATTACGGGTAAGTAAAAAAAAATTTTATTGACTCGGAGGGTGGGGGAGGGGCCCGACCGGTATAGCGGTATGGGCAAAAATCCATACCGTGGGAGAAAAAAAACCCGGTATCCGGTTCATACCGGTATACCGCCCAGCACTACGGTGGGGGGTGCGACGCGGTGCGGTGGGTCGGGGGGGGCGCGGTCGCGGTGCGGGGGGCGGGGCATTATCTGCTTATCGGCAAGGTAATTACCGATAATGCCCAAAATCGTGATTATCGGCCACTAATATCGGCCATACCAATAATCGGTCGATCCCTACTCCAGATAAACTATATGTAATTCCTTAAATCCTTTTTTTACCAGGCTGACCCATGTATGTAAACAAGCACTGATCTTGCAGATCTTGCATTTAAGGAGCCTTTCCAGGGCTCGATAATCATGTTGGCAGGACCCCGCAGACAATTATTACATTGTTTTGTGTGTCCTTTTTATTTAATCATTGTAAGCATTACAGCTCCTATTTTCACAGGGTAATGTTCAGCCGCCAAAGGGATTTTTGCAGCTGCATAAGCAATATGATCATCCGATGAAGGATCGGGCTGATCGCTGGCCATTTTAAATTGACTGATTATCAAGAATGAATGCTCTTGATATTGCAGCTTTATTTTATGGACAGAATAAGAGATTGTCTCATGTCTGCTCCATACATAGCAATATCTACAGAGTGTCAATCTGTTTTATAGTATAGAGATCGGAAAACAAGCATTCCCTTCCCCCCTGCAGCTTGATAACTGGATTTTCCTGCTGTACATTAGGAAATATGCTCTGATTACATAATAATATGATTCCAGAGAGCCTCTCTAGGAATGCACCTGCATTTGTGGCCAGGGATCCATGGTGATATTTGGTTGTCGGCAGATGGGAGTAAAATAGCAGCGTTACCACCATAACTCTTGTGTATATGTCGTGTGTCAGTTGCCAACCAAATATTGCTATGGAGTCAAAACCTAAATGGATTTTGAACACATGACTATATGAGAAAATTACTATTTATGCTGTCGCCTAATATAGTTATCTACATTGGAAAAAAAAAAAGCTTTATTCTTTATTGACCACCTGTTATCGTCTTTAAATGCATCCATCAATATCTGTTACAGTTTAGAGAGATGGATCTATAATCTTTGCAATCATTTTGTATTAAGACACTAAGCATTGTCCCCCTAATATCTGTTCATAGTGCTACTATACGTTGTACATGACTGTTTAAGCTTCTTCTTTTTTTTTTTTTCCAACCCAGAGGATTAGATCGTCCCACGAATAATTATTTCATGCAGCTCACTTGTTTTGACAGCCGCTCTGCTCCACTGGCATGTTACATGTTTTATTACATACATCATGTTGCATTACATCACGTTTTTTGACAGTCAACCGGTCACAAATGGCTTCTGATTTATTGATCGCTGCAGAAAACCAATCTGTCATCACGGTCCACACTAAGCAGATCTGTAAAATTTAAGAGTCCGCAAAATCTTTGTTGCACAGTAATGCTGTTACAATCCCTGGCACAGCTATGAGCGCAGTTACTCCCTTATCTGCTGTATCTCGGTAATGCATTATTGCTTCCCAGCTCTGTAGGATGGCTTATTACAGGTAATGTTACACATTTCTCAGCAGTACTTCTTTTCTTTCCCCTTGGCCTGTTACCCAGTGATACGTAATGGTTTATTTATTCTCTATATTTGCCGTTTGCTTCCACAGTAGATGCGCTAATGCAGTGTTTCTGTTCCCCGTAGTTTGCACACAGTTGTCGATTGATCGGTTTTGCGCTTTAGAAATATATGTAATTTATTGAAAAGGGAGATTGAGGTATTACAGGAGGCCTCTTCATCCTCCTCTCCAGCCTATTTTTCTAGTTCATTACTTCCAGTACGTTTAAAGACCAGTTTTGAACCCCAGGGAATGTATTATAGTGTAAGAACATTTTGGTTTATAGATGATAGAGAGAGCCAAGATTTAATAAAGTTGACTTGTGCCACACATCTTAAGAGTTCTAGACTCTCAAGTGAGCACTGTCATTTGAACAAACTTTGCATAGATCAATAGTACAAGTGAATATAAGAAACTTTGCCCTACAGCTTATAAGACCAAAATTGCTTATTTCTCCTGTTATCAAACCTTTTCCCTCTCCTTATGCCTCCTGCTGTGAAAATAATCTCTGAAAATCATCTCAGCTTAGTCCTGTGTCTGCGCAGCAAACCAATACAAGTCTATGGAGGGAGCCCTTCCCACCAGCTCTAGGAGAACTTCTAATTAGAGGTGGAGCCTGCAGAGCAGAAATCTTCGGAAATATACCATACACAAGTTATATAGTGGCCTGACATAAAGCTGCTCCTAGTGTACACACACAGGTCAGCTTGTCCTGGAAAGTCACCTGAAAGGACATGGCACTTTTTAACTGGGTCTGACAAAGTTACATCTTCTTAGATAAGCAAACATGGCTTTGATTAAAAAGCCTGGCCTAACGATGCCAAAAATGCACCAGAATTGTGGCACACAATTCCGATTCGAAGTAAGCCAAACAATAATTGGTCTAAGGCAGTGGTCTCCACCTGAGGCCCTCCAAATGTTGCAAGGCTACAACTCCCGACCTGACCTGGCCAAAAATTGTTTCCCTTTTAATGTATAAGTCCCTATTATATGGTAATTATCTGGCTATTTCAAGACTCCTGATGGCTTAGACTATAGACGTCAATAAAACAGTCTGCAGTTTGACATGGTTGGACTGGCAAGCTTATCTCCTATGGTTGATTTGCTTGCTTGTGTAGTCACTAGAGAGTTTTTAGGTACTCGCTTATTGTATTGAGCCAAAATTCATATAATGGGTAATTTCCCTGAACATTTATATGACTCAGAAGGGAGCACTTAGAATTAACACATTCTGGACTGTGGATTTCATAAAGGTTGTCAGGTCTGACATCATTTGGTCATCTACCACATGTTCTTATATCCTCTGTAGATATTTTTTTCTGTTTTGTGAACCTCTATGTGTAATCTCTTCATACTTATCACCAGGAAAGGGCAACATTTTATAGCTGATATTTTATTATCAAGAGCATGGTGCCTGTCTCTCTGGGACATCTCTAGTGATTTATGGGCATAAATACTGGTACATCAAATACTAGAGGAAGGTGGGAATGCCAACTGAGGTCAAGTAATGGTGGATAGTGTACTTTTATATATAAAACAGATCAAATAAAGTCTATAGGTGTTCCTACAATGTGGATGACCAGTTGTATAGAACACATTGGGGGCTGTACATTACATTAGGGATGACCTGTTGTCTGAGGATAAACTGCAAATACATTTTATATTGAGTAAAACATTGTTACTTTGTTCAGCCTTCAAGCTCAGTTAATCTCTGGAAGTGTTACTTAGCAGCAGACAATCTAGCTCATTACCCAGCATCCCCATCTCTCTCGCCTATGACTAATAACCGATGAAATGTGATCGTACTGCTCCTCCTGACCTCACTTTATCGTTGTCAGTCAGTCTTTAACATTTTGTTGCTCTCTCCTGGCCATTAGCTTCTTCTACTATATGGCTTATGTTTATTCCTTCATTACTTTGGGACACCTTTTTTGATACTCGACCCTATTGTCTTCTAACATTTTTAGTGGTTTCATTACTAGTGAACTTATGTCTCTCCATAGCCAGCAACTTATATGTAGCTGGTTGCATAAATATTCTTTTTTTTCATTTTATTTGCTATTATGTCCACACATACCATGTTAGAATTTCTCATAATGCATATAAGATACATTATGGAAACATGGTAGCGAACCCCTTGACAGACTACAATTCTCATCACAACAAGTAGATCCAACTTTTTCTCTGTGTAAGTCTATACAGCCAGAAGGACAGATCTGGAGGCTGGCGGGGGGGGGGGGGGGGGGGGGGAGCATGATGCTATGCACTTCTCCAGCTTTGCACTAGCAAGCGTAGCAAGTCTTACGAGTGATACCCTATGTGATCATACCTTGTGGTGCGCTTGCCCGGACCCTAGCCAGTCAATACTTTTGGCCTGTTTCCATGACTAGGGATTTTAGTAAAGCGGAAATCTCCCCTGAAATGAAGTGTTATCCATGGAGGAGAGCGATTTTACCCATCCTTTTCCCAGGAAGCATTGCCCAGCCCTACCTATGCCATCTGGTGGTCTTCTCAAGGAGAAACAATTCTTCCTAAGAGTTCTAGGATATTATTGTAAGAATACTGTGCCCTTATGGAACTCTTTAAGGGTTCCTCAACTTTATGACCTCCTCTATTGAGAAAACCATGGGAGAAACAAAAGCACAAGATGCTTTAAAGGGGTACTCTGGGCCTAAGATATCTTATCCCCTATCCAAAGGATAGGGGATAAGATGTCTGATCGCGTGGTCTCGCCGCTGTGAACCCCCCGCAATCTCTCATGCATTACCACCTGTCTCAGCTGCACGAAGTGATGATCGTCCGTGTCTGAAGACTCACGACCACGGGATGTCATGCCCCCGCCCCTCAATGCAAGTCTATGGGAGGGGGCATGACAGCTGAAAGGTGCCCTTCTCTTTTTGGAGATTACTTGTGATAGGTGACATCCTTGTATATTGTTTGTGTGGAAAAATCCCAGCTAAAGGAAAACTTATAGGAAACTACAGATGAACTACCTGGCTCCTGGTATTTGTTCAGCCATGGTTAATCTATGTTAGCCATTAAGAAGAACAGGGTGGGGAGGCAGAATGTCCCACCAGCCATGTTGTTCTGTGAATGGCAGCTCATACTGGCGATTGTATTCAATATCTGTAAAACCAGAAATTAGCCAGTTGCACTCTGACAAGAAGTGTTCTAAGAACTCCACTTACTAAGTGCATTCCGATAAGTTGATTCCCAATACGTCTTGGCACTATTGATTTTTTTTAAATAGTTTTTCTTTTTAACTAGTCCATTTGCTGACTTAATGGTTTTTAGTATTTGTCTTTTGATACTTTGTATAATGTATTTATTTATTTTTTGGCCAGGAATGATATTGATATACTGTGTCTTTTGTATTTGCATCCTTTTCTATAATGTATTTTTTTTTCTTTTACTCTACAGCCTTGAAGGACTCACGATTCCAGCTGGTAAACTTCTCCAGTAGTGAATTGAGGGTGTCGCTAACAAACGTGTCTATCCACGATGAGGGGAGATACTTCTGTCAGCTCTACACTGACCCCCCACAGGAGGCGTATACAACAATCACTGTGCTTAGTAAGGAGTTACAGCTTTTTTTCCCCTGTTGATATCTGTTTATTTTTGTCTGTTTAATCTATCGAAGCTCCATTCTTATGCATATCTGGCATTGCTTTGCTCATGACCCATGATTAATTACATGGCCGTAAATGTTGGCACCCCTGACATTTTTAAGAAAGTGAGGTTATTCTCAGAGAAATTGATTGCAGTAACACATGTTTTGCTAAACACATGTTTATTCCCTTTGTGTGTATTGGAACTAAACCAAAGAAGGGAGAGAAAAAAAGCTAATTGGACATAATGTCACACCAAACTCCAAAAACGATCTGGACAAAATTATTGCCCCCGTTTCAAAGTTGTGGAAAAATAAGATTGTTTCAAGCATGTGATGCTCCTTTAAACTCACCTGGGGCAAGTAACAGGTGTGGGCAATATACAAATCACACCTGAAAGTGAGAGAAGTTCACTTTGTCTTAGCATTGTGTTTCTGTGTGTGCCATACCAAGCATGGACAACAGAAGGAGGAGAAGAGAACGGTCTGAGGACTTGAGAAACAAAATTGTGGAAAAATTTCAACAATCTCGAGGTTACAAGTCCATCTCCAGAGATCTAGATTTGCCTTTGTCCACAGTGCGCAACATTATCAAGAAGTTTGCAAGCCATGGCACTGTAGCTAATCTCCCTGGACGTGGACGGAAGAGAAAAATTTATGAAAGGTGTCAACGCAGGATAGTCTGGATGGTGGATAAGCAGCCCCAAACAAGTTCCAAAGATATTCAAGCTGTCCTGCAGGCTCAGGGAGCCATCAGTGTCAGCGCAAACTATCCGTCAACATTTAAATGAAACGATTGGCAGGAGACGCAGGAGGACCCCACTGCTGACACAGAGACATAAAAAAGCAAGACTACATTTTGCCAAAATGAACTTGAGTAAGCCAAAATCCTTCTGGGAAAACATCTTGTGGACAGATGAGACCAAGATAGAGCTTTTTGGTACATCATTCTACTGTTTACCGAAAACAGAATAAGGCCTACAAAGAAAATAATACAGTACCTACAGTGAAATATGGTGGAGGTTCAATGATGTTTTGGGGTTGTTTTGCTGCCTCTGGCACTGGGTGCCTTGAATGTGTGCAAGGCATCATGAAATCTGAGGATTACCAACGGATTTTGGGTCGCACTGTACAGACCAGTGCCAGAAAGGCGAGTTTGCGTCCGAGATCTTGGGTCTTCCAGCAGGACAATGACCCCAAACATACGTCAAAAAGCACCCAGAAATGGATAGCAACAAAGCGCTGGAGAGTTCTAAAGTGACAAGCAATGAGTCCAGATCTAAATCCCCTTAAAAACCTGTGGAGAAATCTTAAAATTGCTACTGGGAAGAGGCGCCCTTCCAATAAGAGAGACCTGGAGCAGTTTGCAAAGGAAGAGTGGTCCAACATTCCGGCTGAGAGGTGTAAGAAGCTTATTGAAAGCGACTGACTTCAGTAATTTTTTCCAAAGGGTGTGAAACCAAATATTATATTAAAGCGTACCCGTCAGATCCTACAAAAAAATATTTTTAACATATCACTCAGTACCTAATCCTGACCATGTACATCACATTTTTATGTGTCTAGCACCTTTTATTTATTTTTTTTATTACACTTTTTAGCTCACTAGTCTGAATTCCTCTCAGAGGGAGGGGGGGGGGGGTGGCCTCGTCTCCGCCCCCTCCCTCAGTATGCTGCCTGCTCACATCTCCCCTAGCATTAGCAGGACTAGTATGTGTCCAAGCAGGCAGAGAGCAGGCAGGGAGCAGTTGTATGACTGGGCTTTTCAATATGAAATACTGAAAAATTTCTAATGAAAGCAATTGCAAAACCTATTGGTTTTGCGTACTTTACAACATATCAAACGTTTTTGTATCGGACAGTGCCCATTTAAGGGTGCCAATAATTTTGTCCAGCCCATTTTTGGAGTTTGGTGTCCATGCTTAGTGTGGCACTCACAGAAACACAATGCAAGGACTAAGTGTACTTCTCTCCTTTTTATCTACTTTCAGGTGTGATTTTTTTTTTTATATTGTCCACACCTGTTACTTGCCCCAGGTGAGTTCAAAGGAGCAGCACATGCTTGAAACAATCTTATTTTTCCTCAATTTTGAAAGGGTGGCAATAATTTTGTCCAGCCAATTGTTTGAGTTTGGTGTGACATTATGTCCAATTTGCAATTTTTCCTCCCTTTTTTGGTTTAGTTCCAATACACACAAATGGGAATAAACATGTATATAGCAAAACATGTGTTACTGCAATCCTTTTCTGTGAGAAATACTTAATTTTCTTGAAAAATTTCAGGGGGCCAACATTTACGCCCATGACTGTATTTCTTTTCCATTCCACGGTTTCCTTGATACTAGAGTTTTAACTCTCTTTCATTCAATTGTACAGTCTGGAATAAAACTAATGTTGCTACATATTGCTGACCTTCATCGTCATGTAATGTTTCATCTGTTGTCTTCTGAGCAATCTGTCCCGACTTCCTGTTTAGCTTTTCTTTTACTTTGTGTTAATGTACATCTTTCCAGTTTTGATCTTTCATGTTAGCTCTGTGATTTATTTTATTTTTTTACATTTTTGTTTTTGTAAATGTTCCACTTACTCAACAATCTATATACAGATGAAAATGAAAGACAAATAAATAAAACATCCTTGTAGTTGACCCTTTCAAGGACCCATATTTACTTAACCTGATTTACTTCTAGCTAACTGACCTGTTAACTGAAGCCGGCCAAACACTTGAGATAGCTATTGGCAGAGTTACACGTTTATTCTAATAGGAAGAGGAGAATTAGACACTACCAGACCCTACTGGCAGCAGATTATGTTTCACAAGAACAAAAGATCAGACATATTGAAACCATACATGCCGGAGATCTTTTCTCCTACATCTACCTACGGAGGACAGTCAGAAGGCACCAGATATGTTAGATCATAGATGATCAGTTTGATTTTTATGTGTGAAGCCACCTCGACCCACATTGTAACATGATTGTTTCCATTTAGCCTGCTTTCATAGTATTTACTCTTTTTGTAGGTTTACTAATAAATTTTGTTCTATTTTTGGTTTCCCCGATTCTTACCCCACACCCCATTTTTGTCGTTGTTTCAGTTCCACCAAACAACTTGGTGATTGATGTGCAGAAGGACACATATGTAGAAGGAGAAGAAGTGGAGATGAATTGCACAGCTATGGCCAGCAAACCAGCAGCAGTAATACGCTGGTTAAAGGGAAATCAAGAGTTGGAAGGTGAGATGAAACGAGTATGAAGCCAATTTCACATGAGCGTAATACAATCGCGTTGTTGTGCCTTTATAACAGCTCAGGCCCAACTATGGTTTTAATGACTGAAACTGATAGTTCCGTAGATCACTGATGCTGTCACTTTAGGTCGTTCAATCCATAGTTTGAATGAGGCTTATAATCCTAACGCAGAATCAAAAATGCAATCATATTACAGTCATGGGAATCCGGCCTTAGGTACAGGTGAGGAAAGAGATTTAGTCTTGTATTAAAATGTGAGATTTTTCTGTGTCTAAACTTCGATGTAGAGCCTTCCTAAATTCCCCCCATAGTTCCTTACAAGTCATACTGTTTGTATTCTATTGATAGAGGGCTGTATAAACAGTGGTATGAAATTAGAAAGAAGGCGGCAAACAGATGACAAACGCAGCTTATAGGGGTCCTCTGGGATCCCTTACAGTCTCCAGAAGATAGCTTGACTCTTACCGCTGCCAACGTTAGTACGTTTTGGAAGATGGGAGTTGGATCACTCAGCGGTAAGAGGCAGGCCCTGTTCTGATGAGATCAAAAAACAGTCCAAACTCTGGGGATAGGGGGTACATTTTCATTACTAGAGTACCCATTTAATACGGACATTCGGAAAAATTAGTTACAATACTTTCAAAGCCTGATGTTTTAGAGGAACTTAAAAACCTTGTCCAATTATTTCCTTTATTTTCATCTTACCATTGATATAGATTTATCCTAGAAATTATTACTAACCACATCGGTTTGTTCCAAGCATCTACTGCTCTCAGTAAAATAATATTTCTTCCACTGATCTTTGAGAACTCTGGGGTGGATGCACACCATCTGGATTCATTGTCTTACTTTAAAATGCTTAAAGGGGTACTACGCCCCTAGACATCTTAAGCCCTATCCAAAGGATAGGAGATAAGATGTCTGATCGCTGGGGTCCCCACCCCAGACAGACATCCAGTGCACGGAGCAAACTTCATTCTGTGCTGGATGACTGGCGATTGCGGGGCGGAGACTCGAAACGTCACGGCCATGCCTCCTCTATGCAAGTTTATGGGAGGGGGCGGTCACGCCCCTTCCCATAGACTTGCATTGGGGGGCGTTGCCGGTATATCACAAGCCTCCGGAGCTGCAACCAACACTCTAAACGAATGCCGGGTGCAGCAGGGAGATCGCAAGGATCCCCAGCAGTGGGACCCCCACGATCAGACATCTTATCAGCTATTCTTTGGATAGAGCATAAGATGTCTAGGGGCGGAGTACCCCTTTAAGCATTTTAAAGTAATACAATGGATCCAGATGGTGTGCATCTACCCCAGAATTCTCAAAGATCAGTGGAAGAAATATTATTTAACTGAAAGAGCAGTAGATGCTTGGAACAAACCAATGTGGTTGGAAATAATTTCTAGGATAAAGCTATATCTATGCAAAGATGAAAATAAAGGAAATAGTTGGACAAGGTGATCTTTTTTCAGCTGTTTTTCTCCTATGTTTCTAAGTCCGCTCTAAGAACAGAACACAGCTTGTGTGATTTTCTTTTTTGTAAGAACTCCATAGACAGTCGGTAAATAGCTTGAAACAAAGAGCTGGGTAGGTAGCATTTAGAGAGACAGGAAAAGATTCTCTATAAAGCATCCTAAAGGCTTCTCTGTGGAAAAATGGATGTGAAGATTACATATTACATTGGGTAGCTCTAGATCAGGTCATCCTGACATTGTACGGAGTGGTAAACACAAGCCCAGATCTAGGACATGCATTTTAAAATTCTTTTCAAACTGAGAGCTACAATGTACTAGGAACATTTAAAAAGGAAATCAGAGGTGAGAGCAAGAATAAGATAGGCTGGATGTAGAATTCAATAAATATTACATGAGAATGTAAGGCTGTGTCTTTCCCTGGATATTCTCAGGCGGAAAGACAGAAGTGGAGGCCGTGGACAATAAGATGTTCAGAGTTCGCAGTCAAATATCAGTCACCGTTCTTCGAGAAGATGATGAAGTCCCCTTTGTGTGTCTTGTTGACCATCCAGCTGTGAAGGACCTGG
>NC_079198.1:78234316-78246816 GCF_029499605.1 Hyla sarda
ATCAGAGGGAATGGGTCTTCCGCAAGACTCGTTCAGACTGAGGAATTTCAGCAGCAGAGAATTCTGCCACTGAAATTGCTCTGGTGACGGCGCAGTGCCGCGCGGTCCTACCGACCAAGTATTTTCATCGGTGGCAGCCAGATGGAATCTACGCTCGAGTAATTCTGTGGAGACACTGGAAACAAGAAATGCAGAAATTGTCCGTTCGGCACTGTGGCTAATCCCCTGCTGGGGATGTCAGGACCAGGGCTCGGTGTTATTGGTTCTTGCTGTATGGTATGGTAGTGGTGCTCAGGCAAAGAGTATGTATAGTAGATTCACATCAATGCAGTAGGAGAATTGAAAAGCCGATCACTCGCCAGTATTTTCTTACTTCAGGCTTTATTGCATGCCGATATGTATACTCACATACAAGGGGAACACAGAAGGGAAGAGCAGGGGGGTTCAGTGGCAACAAGCTCCGTTTCGCACTATAAAGGGGTAGTCCAGTGGTGAAAAACTTATCCCCTATCCTAAGGATAGGGGATAAGTTTGAGATCGCGGGGGGTCCGACCGCTGGGGCCCCCTGCGATCTCTCTGTACGGGGCCCCGGCTCTCCGCCGAGATAACGGGTGTCGACCCCCGCACGAGGCGGCGGCCGACACGCCCCCTCAATACATCTCTATGGCAGAGCCGGAGATTGCCGAAGGCAGCGCTTCGGCTCTGCCATAGAGTTGTATTGAGGGGGCGTGTCGGCCGCCGCCTCGTGCGGAGGTCGACACGCCCCCTTCCCGCGGGCTGTCGGGGCTCCGTACAGGAGATCGCAGGGGGCCCCAGCGGTCGGACCCCCCGCGATCTGCAACTTATCCCCTATCCTTAGGATAGGGGATAAGTTGCTCACCACTGAATCACCACTGGACTACTCCTTTAAGTGCTTCGTCCGGCCATATGGTGATCGGCTTGTCAATTCTCCTACTGCATTAATTCTGTGGAGATTCCGCAGTGTGAACGCACCCTTAGATGTAGCAAACACTGCATCTCCATGCTGGCTGTCTGGGCATTGATGGAGTTATAGTTTTGCAACATCTGGAGGTCCACAGTTTGGAGACCAGTGCCTTATAGTTACTCTTGTAGATACAAACTGTACAAAAAAACCTTATAACAAACAGAATATAAATAGTTGACCACATTATATTTTGCAGTATTACGGCATCGGCTGCTGTTACCCCCATACTTAACCATGGGAGACTTCTTGCCTTGATCACAAGACATCCACAACTCCTTCCTCTCATAGGGAAATGTTAAAGGGGTTCTCCCTCGTTTATACTATTTTTTGTTATTATGTTTGTGTGTTATGTGTGTATAAGTATGTGTTTTTTTTATGTGTGTGTTGTGATTATGTATATATGTATTTTCTTACCTTTTGTGAAGATCCGGAAGCTGGCCCCTTTTTCTTCCAGCGGCTTGCTGTGTAACCTCGGCCTCCGCCATGTTGTGTTCGGTAAGTGGGATGTCGGGGGGTGTGTTTCTGACGTCCGAGGCAAATCTTTTCTTCCTGTTTCTTCTGTGGCTCAGCAACGAATCTGCGGCCTCTTCCGGCGCATGTGTTTTATTTTTTTATTTATTTTTTTTACCAATAGTTTTTTTTGTCTAATTGACAAACTGTCTGCGCTTGCGCGAAGCTACGCTATTAGCGTAGACCTAACGTACACTATGCTGTTAGCGTAGCACTTGCGTACTCACGCATGCACAGTTTGTCAATTAGACAAAAAAAAACTTTATTCGTAAAAAAAAAACTACCTGCGGATGCGCCGGAAGAGGCCGCAGATTCGTCGCTGAGCCACGGAAGAAACAGGAAGAAAAGATTTGCCTCGGACGTCAGAAGATAGGAAAGACAGAAGCAAGAACACACCCCCCGACATCCCACTTACCGAACACAACATGGCGGAGGCCGAGGTTACACAGCAAGCCGCTGGAAGAAAAAGGGGCCAGCTTCCGGATCTTCACAAAAGTTAAGAAAATACATATATACATAATCACAACACACATAAAAAAACACATACTTATACACACATAACACACAAACACAACAAAAAACAGTATAAACAAGGGAGAACCCCTTTAAGGTCCCTATGGTTTAATAGTTGCTAGGCTGTTTATATGTATTGCTTTTTACAAGGGTATTGTGTTTTTTCTCCATAGATTGAAACATGTAAGTCTTCCATTAGTCACATCAATGCTGTTGTATGGCTGTGATTTTACAATACTCCATGTTACCCTGGAGCCTGATCACCTACTGTTCTGGCACTACTGGTCCATTATGACTTGTGACTGCTGCCATTGACCACTGTCCAAAGTAGTGATGTCATATGTGATCTCGGTGACCACCATGGCCAGTGATTGCCTGCAGAGAACCACAGGGCCACCAGGGCTTGTGCATATTTTTGAATTGACACCATAAGTATTTTTTTAGCATCAATCCTTCCACTGCTATTCCTCCATATGAGATGACACAACTAAAAATGAGCAAATTATGTTTAGCACAAATTGGGTTCGGTCCAAATGTTCCAAAACAAGCAGATTCAGTAGAATTCCATCTTCTTATGATGCATTTTAGATTCATCTTGTCACGGCAATGAGGATCCGAAACAAATCTGACAGTCATTCACCAAACCAGATCCGAAACTAATATGAAATGGGAATTTTTTTAATCTCTAGAGTAAAATAGTAACAGTGTATAGAGTGTTTACTGTTCATCAGCCGAAAACCACATGTTTGTACATATGGCTTATGTTGCGGTCATGTTAGTGTTTTCTTTTTTTTATTAAAGGGGTACTACAGAGGAATAACAATGTTTTTAATTCAACCATTGTCAGAAAATTACACAGATTTGTGAATTACATTTATTTAAAATTTTAATCCTTTCAGTACTTATCAGCTGCTGTATACTACAGAGGAGGTTGTGAGGTTCTTTCCACTCTGCCCACATTGCTTTCTGCTGCCACCTCTGTCCATGTCAGGAACTGTCCAGAGCATTAGCAAATCCCCATAGCGAACCTCTCCTGCTCCAGATAGTTCCTGGAGGCACTGTGGTCAGACTGGAAAGAACTACACAACTTCCTCATGGAGTGTACATCATCTGATAAGTACTGGAAGCATTAAGATTTTTAAATAGAAGTAATTTAACTTTATAACTTTCTGGCACCAGTTGATTTGAACAAAATAAATGTCCCTCCATAGTACCCCTTTAAGTACCCCTTCCCAAGTTATAAGGTCTACTAGAGATGTTTTGTAGCATTCCCACTGACTTTCTTACACCATATCCATATATAAAATTGCGAAGCCTTTCTGTTAAATAAGTAGCGGCTGCTTTGCCAATTATTGTAAGACATTAACAGCAATGTGTATAATATGTACATTCAAGGACAATCTGCTGTAGATACAAGTGCCCGGTTTGTTCCTATATTAATGGTCAAATGAATACAATGTTTACACAGCAGCGAATTAGTCGATTGAAGACTGTTCCCAGCAACAAACTGGCAAGAAAACATTGCATTACTAGTGGCGGAAGCCTATTTCTGATAACAAATGAAGGAATAACAGTGTAGTTAGAGGCTGCAGTACATTTGTATGTTCAGCACTATATACATAGTATTAATGAGAGCAGCCACCGCCGCCAGTTCCTTGTTAACCGTGTATTCCCTGTGCATCACTTTCGTCTATTTACAGTGAAATGTGCAGAGTATATTGTTAGTACAGTACTGTGGGGTCCACATATTGTATATTTAGCTATATAAACACATGAAATACAAATGCTGCAAGATTTTCCCAGGCCTCGTGACCAGAATTCTACTGCACCGTCCTAGTAATGGTAAATGTAATAGTACTGAGCATTGATGAGATGTAATGTGCAGTACTTAAAGCTGTCAGCCCTCTCATGCCGATTGTATGGAAATGAATGCCATTTTATAGTGAATGGATAAAATGCACAGCCAGGTTCGGCCCCCCTCTATTCTCGGTAAATGAGACCCTTCTCATGGATCAATCTGCGTTCACCAGATGTCGGGTAGATCTGCATGAAGGTCCCTGGCTGTAAATCATCTTGTGTCAGCCTGGGAGACGTTCTTCATCTGTAATGACGCTGGTCAATCTATAATGAGGGCAGCCATAATTCTCTTTGGATTGATTACTAAACATTCTGTTAAACAAATGTACCAATGCAATCCATTTGGAGGATGACCTCCAGACTGATTTCCATTATTACTCACTTCAGTGATTATGTGTACTTGTCAGGGATCACACCAGGCCTCCGCCCAGAGGTTACCGCTTTGAAAGAAAGGTCTTCGAGGTCAGTTCCAATCTATGGATTAGCTATACGAAGAGTCAACGGTAAGGCATGTATAAATGATTCAGGGGATTCATGGTCGGACACTTGATCCTGGTTAAATTATACAGTTCAGCAAGGATACTGCTAAAATGACTTCTGGAGTCCGTCCTCCACCTGGCTTGGAGCGTCAATTCCTATTCATACCTACAAAAAAAAAAAATAAGACTTGGTAGGCCACCCTTAGAAGGTATAACAAATTCTGCTATATCATTTTCTTCCGCCAGGGTAAATGTAACAGATATAGGACCAGCATTCCATTGATATACTAGAGGAGGTTGAATACAGTGCAATTTTTCTATCCTGTATAAAGCTACTACACAAGCTCTGTCACATTGAACACTATTCGTACCATTGAGGATACAGTTGTCACTAAAATTACAATATTACTTGGTTCCAGGATGACCATTGTAAGTTGAAAAAATTGTATCTTGAGATCAAAACTCTATGGAAAACTAGTAATTGGTTCCAAAGCCATCATAATGTCACCCCAAATTTAAGATTAAAGAAAAAGGACCAGTTACTTTATATAGATAAAGTAAATCCTTACTTATAAAAGGGAGAAAAATCACTTTATTTATAGAGGGCAGGTGCTTCTTCAGAGTTCTTAACAGAAGACAGTGTTCCAGAACATCAAAATGGAGGGCAGAGAAACAAACAGGAAGATGGAAGTTGGAGATCGCGCTGTTGAAGGGAACCAGGTAAGTCCAGATGTACGTATAACAGATAACTTTTATTAAAATACAACACGCAACGCGTTTCAAGACCATTCCGGTCTCCCCTTCAGACGCCTGATGAAAAGACCAGAATGGTCTTAAAACGTGTTGCGTGTTGTATATTAAAAAAGTTACCTGTTGTACATACATCTGGACTTACCTGGTTCTCTTCGACGGCACAATCTCCAGCTTCCATCTTCCTGTTTGTTTCTCCTCTCTCCATTGTTTTCATGTTTGCCAGTCAGCGTGGGAAGCCGCTGCAGTCGAATTCTTTGTAACACATGCCTTAGAGTGTTGTATCTCCTCAGCACAACACCACCAGGTGAGCACGTACTTTACTAGCCTTTTGCTCACCTTATATGCCTAAGATTCCACACAGGGAGCACTCCTTGTGTTTCTCTTGTTCAAAACATCAAAATGGGAGCCCCCCCTCTCCTGGTGTTAGAAGGATTAGCTCATCCTGGCACAGGTAACCAAAATGAAACAGAAATGGACAAGAATGACCAATCTGATTGGTTGTATCATATAGCAATTCATACATACCATGTATGGTTTCAGTTGACAATGGTCAAGGAAATCCATGGTATGCTGAAAATATTGTAACTTGAGAACCATTGTACTATTGCAGAATGCTCCCAACTCTAAGGTTATGTTCACACAATGTCAGAAAAAATATATATACAGCAAAACATGGAGAAAAAATCTAAGGCATATTGTCATTTTCACTTTCTATTATGCAGATTTGGTCACAATTTAGGAAATGGATGGCTCCATTTTATAGGCATAATTCACATCCAGGCTTTTAAACTACAATTATAAATTCGACATTGTTGTTGAGTGAAAGACTCTTACCAATACCCTCACGCATAGTAGTTTGGTTAATATTTTTAGCCAGAACCAGGAATGGAACTGACACAGAGAATAACTACACTTTTTTTGTTCTATGTTTTGGACCCACCCTAAAAATACTGACCTAAATTCTACATGTGAACCCAGCCCTAGACCCTCCCTATAAAAGGTTCCTTCAGCTCACCAGTCCCAATATTCTTGCTAAGCCAAACTCTTGTCTCCTTCATACCTTGTAGAGCTGGTTATTCTGTCCTCTATAATGTCCCTAAATTGAAAGTATTGTGAAGTAATGTCTCCGTAATTGGCAAACAGAAATGATCTGATATTCTTAAATTGGCAGGTAGTGGAATTTCCAGCGACTCTTAATGTGTAATTCATTTATTCAAACTTAATGTCCATTAACATTTAGCGAGCGCTCGTTAGCTTTAATAATGCATCTCTACCTTTAGCTTCAGCCACCAAAAGCCAGATTTAGATCAGAGATGAAGCTTCAAGAGATAATAAGACTTCCTTGGCTCCTGATGTCTCCAGCCTTTCTCCTGCCCTTCATGTCAGAGGTGGTAGCACACAGAGTAGTGGTACTGGAATTAATCCACTGGAGCTCGTCTCAATAAGACTAGAGATTATTTTACACTGAATAAAATCTGAGGGCAATTTACTGCTTAAAAGACAACCCTTACAACACGTGCTGCCTATTGCAACCATTATCGCGTGACCTTGTGTAGCGATTTGACATAACATAATTCATAATAATATATAACTGAATACATATACTAGTTCATCTTGAATAAAAAATCCTGAATTAAAAAATAAAATTCTGCCTTACCTTTCTGCCCCAGAACATTTCAGTACATAGCAGACTATTGCTCTGCAGTCAGTAAATCTGTAGCACCAGCTGTATTCATTCCCTGTCTACTCCTCTGCTTGCAGCATCATTCAGCATAAGGCAGCATGCTGTAAACACACCTTATTCTTCCCTAAATGTCCCAATAGGAAGTCAGTGATGTAGGCAGTAGAGTAGAGCTTTCCAAATGTTTTAGTTTGGTGACACCCTTTTTAGACATGCATAGTTTAATAACACACCACTCGCTGTACCGCCAATTGCACCTATCGTGTTGTGCATCTTACAATGCATGACATTATAACAGTATCATTATTACAAATGAGGCTAATACCTCCTGTGCTATTTCATGCCCCACCCCCCTTTGATCACCCCCTGTGCCATTTCATTTCCCTCTCCCTTGATCATCCCATTTCATTACCTCCTTTCAACTGCCTTATGCCACTTCATCACCCCTTGTGCCATTTCATTCCGCACACTGTACCATGTCATCACCACTTCATCCCCCCTGTGCCCACTTCATCACCCCCTTCTCCCCCCCCCCCCTTGCCACTTCATCAGCCTCTTCATCCCTCTTGTGCCACTTCATCACCCCCTGTGCCATTCCCCACCTTCATCACCACCTGTGCCATTTTCCACCTTTATCGCCCCCTGTGCCATTTCCCACCTTCATCCCCCCCTGTGCCATTTCCCACCTTCATCACCCCCTGTGCCATTTTATCCCCTCCCCCTTCATCACCCTGTGTGACTTAATTCTCCCACTAGATTCCCTGCTGTGACACTCAATTCTTCCCCCCCTTGATCCACATCACTTCAAAACCCCCATGCCACTTCCATCCCCCTTGTTTCCTCCCCCCTTGATCTCTTGATGTGCCACTTCATCCTACACCCCTGTGCTATTTCATTCTCACCAGGCTTTAGTTCCACTCCAACAGGCATAGGTGCAGGCTCGAAGGCCTCTGCTGGTGTCTGGTGAGTGACATCCACCTGCTCTGCTCCCCAGCACTTGTCAGAAGTCCTGAAAGCCACCGCAGGTTACTGATTTAAAGGGGCTCAATTTGGAAAACACTGCTGTAGCGGCTGGTCAGAGGTGGTGACATCACACACCGGGTGGGGCTTGAGCTCAGAGACAAGATCCAGTCTCCTGAGACAGCACGGTATGATGCTTCATCCCGGAAGAGAGTGTGGAGCCGGGGAGCTGCTAAGACTACACCACACTGACAATAAAGGGACTACACAACTTCCTGTCGGGGATTTCATGCAAAAACATGCTAAATTCAGCACAATTTGGCATAATCTTGTGTTGATAGTTTTAATTTAATTGCAGTTTTCAGCATTTACATAGAAGACCTGAGATTGTTGCTATAATAGCTTAGGGTTATAGCTCTTTGTAGTTGAGGAACCTGAGAGCTGTGATCCAGCTATTACTTGTACAATACAAAATAGATGCATCACATTATGTCCTATATTGGCCCTTTCATATCATGAATACTATTGCTGGTATACATCAGGAAACCTTCAGAAAGATATTCTGGTGTAACTGTTGTAGGGACCTAAAATATCAAGACAAATTATTTTGAACTGATTCTTTAGTAGAAGTTGGTACTGCAGTTCTGGAAAACTGTGACAATCTTTACATGAATTATCATGAAGATTGTTTTTGTGAGACAATCTGCCCTAATGGCACTACAAATGCATGCCCCCTTGTAGTATCCCTGGCATCCCTCAGCAGGACCTGTTAACTGGAAAACCAGCGATTTAATACAGGTCTGCTTATACTAGCTATTACTGACCAGACAGACCACATCAAACCTTGCTATGTCCTTCATGGTTCACAATATATGTGACATGTGAAGGTTAGTTCTCTTTAAACTTAGCTTTTTTGAATAACTATGTATAGTACTCATTTTCCCTCTGAGCACATTTCTCCTGTATCATTCCATCATATTTGGTAATCCTTGTGTTTATATGACCTCTCTTACCTATATGTATAGTGGCCTTCTGCCTTTTGTCTTTACCTCTATTGTTCAAGGTCAGATCCGGACGGATATGGGTCTCAGATCGCTAATCTATTCCTATAGAGGGCTTGTACATCTGAGCTGTGCTCGTCTCCTCAGCTATGTGCTGTCCCCTCCCCCGTGTACCGCAAAGAACTGCATTGTGCACCCAAGCTGAGAGCAGCCCATTACTGGCCTGGCGCATACACTGTGTCTCTCCGTTATATATGACACTTGGACGGATGTACCAGTGTGGAACATGGCATAGATCTGTAGCTTCACCTCAGCATGAAGGCAAATGAGTTTCCTTCAGCCCGAGCTGCTTCAAGTGTGAAACTCTGTCTACAGAAATAGATTTCATGTTACTGCGATATAAATCTGACCAGCTTTTATTTCCTCTCCGCCTGCTCTCTTCACACGCTGAGACCCTCATGTCAGATAGCTGGGGTCTGTCTGTGCACATAAATACATCATAGCCTCAGCGACATCAGGATCCATGGTGGTAACTGGATCTCCTGTATAAAACATGTGATGCTTCTTGATAGGTGTCCCGACCTTGGGTCTTGCCCTTCCTTTACCTTCTCTGACTCATCTCTTTCTTCCCTATTATCTGTTTTCGGTCTTGTAATTATGCTTTTACTCTTTGGTATTTTTTCCCTTTTCTCCATGTTCTTGAGACTTGCTATCCTTTTTAGCATTCTCCTCTCTATCTTCTGCCTTACTTTTACTAACTTGCACCACCTTATTAAATTCTTCTATCATACCCTGTCATTTTGTTAGCTTGCTGCTGTTCGGTCTTCAGTGTCCTCCTTGCCCTACACCCTCCTATGATCTGTAGCTAGTACGCTCCCCAGGACATGGGCTGGAACTCCCTTGGAATTTTGCTTGGTAATTTTCCCTTTTTCTTACTGTGAGGAAAAATCACATACTACTTTCAGTCCTGATCGATACCTACCGCTGCACTGTGCTTGGTATTGTGTAGTAAGGCTCCGAAATCACAGTAGAAATGTACCGATGTTGATTACCTAAGAAATATGTTCATGTATCATAAACTATTAGCCACAATGAATGGTTCAGCTGGCCAAAGAGATTCTGACATTTTTGACTGAAAGATCCTTCAATTAACAGAGATGGCTTCTTCCTCCATTAGCATGTATGTTCGGTTTGGCCATGCAGGCATGTTAAATCTGCCAAGGCAGGGGAGTAGAACTGTCAGGCTGGATGAAATGTTCGTAGTAAAAAAAAAATAGGACATTTTCAGTACTGTAAGTAGACTTTAAAGGTAGGTTTTGGCTGCCATAGATATTTACTGTTCCATTCTGTCACATGTTTTTATCTACTAACCGAACCTTTTTACCGCAACACGGGTGTTGTTGTTCTAAACCCCAATAGTTATAATAGTAGTAATAAAAATAAGCACTTAACAAACTCATCCAAGAGTGATCAGAACTAGAGCTTCCCTGCTTCTCAAGAAGATGCATTCAATGGCTCGACTAAATCTAGAAACCATGTACCACACCTTTTCCCAGAAGAAGAATACCCCAACATTCCCAGAATAAGTTAAAGGGATAGTCCAGATTTTTTTCTTTACCCTTTGGGCCCTTGATTCCAAATTATAACTGTGTAAAATGCTTGTACGCCGCTTCGTCCCATCCCAACCCGAAAGTGCTGTAGTACAAGTCTTTTTATTTTGCTGCTGTTTCTGACTTTTCCCAGCATTCCGTGTGGCTATAGACAACATGTCATAAGTTACATGGACTCCTGGGGGGCGTGACCTATGTTGCAATGGGTGGGTGGATATCAGGCTGGAATGAATTAACTGAAGTAATGCATCCACACACCCACTTCAGCATATCCACTCCCCCTGGTGACCATGTGACTTATGACATATTGTTTCTGGCCATATGGAATGCTGGGAAAGATCAGAAAGAACAGTAAAATAAAGACTTGCATATCCTTTTAATGTCCCACATAAGGTGTTTCTATATGGTAATCAGCTTTTATTAATTAACCTTATTTTTTTCTTTGTCTTACAGATAAACCAAAGGTGGAAGTGTCAGTGGTTTATCCACAGGGTCTTACAAGGGAAGGGGAGCCTCTGGAGCTGTTCTGCAGAGCAGTTGGTAAACCCAGGTAATGTGTAGGCTGTAAACTGTGAGTCTACAGGACAACCATAGCAACTAATAACTGAGCGCTTCCCTGAAACTAACTTTTTATTACAAGTTAACAAGATATGTCTCAACTCATTGGTACTCCAACTGCTGGATTATCAAGCTTTTAGTAATCATTTAGGTCAATATGGTGCTCAGTAACAGAAATTTCCTTGTGAGGGCACATTGGGCAATCAGTTACACCCTGTACATATACTTCTGTTTAGGTATATAGTTAGCTCAAGGTTTAACTATGACAGATTTTAGAGTGTAATGTGGGTGTATTTCTGCATTGAAAGCACAATTGTGTCATCTGGAGCATATGTTTGCATCCTGTCAAAATGGGATGCTGATGTATATAAGCACGGACAGGCTTAAGCTTTACTTTAATGGCCTGAATAAAGTCAACTACTAACTAAATTAGGGCCATTTTATGAACGCATATCCGTTTATACTTGGACCCTTAAGAGCAGCAAACTACACTTTAGGGTCTAAGTAAAAATTTAGCTAAGGGTAGAAACAGGTGAAGCCAGCACTACGGACTGTGGGCATCAGTTCACACAAACAGGAGGAGCAAGCTGCGCTGTGCTCCGGACAGTAAGACGTTGTGACAGGTGGGGGCTCAGTCAAGACAGGTGTATAATTCAATACAGTAAGCGATAGGGATGGCACTCACCAGTATGCTTTTCTTCTTTATTAATTCACAACATCACAAAGCAAGTGGGAGCAGGAATGGCAGGGGGCCAGTGGCCCCCTGACATTCCTGCTCCCATCTGCTTTGTGATGTTGGGAATTAATGAAGAAGAAAAGCTTACTGGTGAGTGCATCCCTATCTCTTACTGTATTGGATTCTAAGTAAAAATTTGTATACATTTGGAAAATGGATACACCTAGATGTCATCACTAGTTGAACCTTTAAAACCGTTGGAACCCTTGCCTGTCTTCAGCATCCCATCTTGACAGGATGCCAACATATCAATGTCTTCGGTAGGTACAACCGCAGTGTTGAATGCACCCTTTTGGCTACAAATTTGGACCTGAATGCAAATCCCATCTCGACCACTAGTCTAACGACCCAAATTTAAAGCACCATATGGATTATAAACATGCAGCTATCCTAAAAGAGCAATCGGGCCACAATTTATGGCTACACGTATTTGACTCATCTGGTACCAGCCTTTAATCTGTCCTTCCTTTGTGAATTGCAGACTAGAACCCTTACAACAGGTCATATATGTGCTATCATGTCCCATACTGTGACACACTAAGCTTATAATATAGTTAGATGTATTGGGTCCATAACAAATGTTAAATATTCCCATAAGCATTAGTTTCCACTTCAATGTCATGTCTATTACCCTGATTCCTTTAGGCTTAGAAATGCAAGGAGTAAAGAGTAAACATAGCCAGACTCCAGCACTTAAACCAATGACTCTTTTGTGATTGGTTGACACAGAGACAAGAATCTGTCTATTCTCATTGAAATCCTGTGCTCTTTCCCCTGATTTCCAGATAAGATACTAATTATAGATAGCTAGGTAGTTAAAGTCTGCGGATTTGACAAATAAATGTGTTAAGATGTGT